>NC_057803.1:263853981-263882140 GCF_018294505.1 Triticum aestivum | reverse complement strand
GACGCCGCCCGCGTCCACCTCGGCGTCTGTGCCCGCTGGCGCCGCCTCCTCACCGCCCCTCGTCGCCGGCATGCGCCGCCCCGGCCAGACTCTTCTTCTCTGGCGACCTCGCCCATGTCCGGCGACCTCGACGCCGTGGGTGAACAGTAACCGCCAGATCCGCCGCTACAGTGCCAAACCCTAGATCCACTAGGGTTGACTTTCCCCTCTCCCCTTATTTTTTTGCAATCTTCATCATGTCGTATCTCTGCATCCGTAGCTCCGATTTGTGTGTGTAGCATATCAAAATGTTCGTCTCGACGAGTACATCATTTGATCTCATTGCATCATTTTCATTTGAGCTCATCTTGATGCCTGAAATGCTGTTGGAAGAGGGCTATGTGATGAATTTGTCAGACCTGTTCCATCTAATGGCATTTTGTCATTTTTGCCATGATTTATGTGTGCATGCTATGATCCTGAGCTCTACATGTGTTTTGTTACATGCCATGCCATCTTTACAGAGGTGCTTGCCATGTATTTTTGTGACATTTGTGGTGACTAGCACAAGCTTGCAAAGTAGCGTAATCGGTAATGCTGATTTCAGGGACTTAGAATTTCTCTAAGTCCTTGTCTTGATTTTGTCGTTATGCCATATGTTCATGTTGTTTCCGAGTGATCCGTGCCTCTTTTGAGGATGATTAGTAAGGATGTTTTGTTAACCTTGTGGTTCTCTATCCATCCATGTCGTTGTTTGCATATATGGAGCACCCTGGCTTGAGTCAATCGAGCTCTACTTTTGCTATATCGTGAATCTTGGCAGATTGTTGACATGATTAGCGATTTTGCCGAGGATGTTGCTATTGATCCGTGCATGCTATGTTGTTGTTCTTGCCATGTATAGCTTCTATGCTATGTATTATTGATGGATGTATGCTTAGTTTGTCATGCCATGCTCTGTAGTGAGTGCATCGAGCTCATAAACATGGCTACTCGGTAACTGATTTGCATGCTCCAGTTTTTCACCAAGTCTGAGATCTGTTTATGTTTTTGCCATGTTCACATGCTTGCAATTGTATTTTTTATCCCTTTTGGCTCAAGGTCACTAAGGGACTTTTGTTAAGTGCTTTGAGTGGCTTCATGTCATGCCTTTCTTTGCCATGTTAAGTTCCCGTAGAATATAGTTTTCATGCTCTAAAGTGTGCTTCCTGATGATAAATTCCAGACTTGTGTTAATTTCACTAAGTCTGAAACCTGTTGTCATTTGCACTTTTGCCATGCTTGTTTGAACCTGTTAGTTGATGAATTAGCCATAGCTCGGTGTTCATCTTTTGTCAAGCTTAATGAGTGGATCCATGCCATGTATTTTATTGTCATGTTTGAGTGCTGTAGCATATTTATCTTGATGCATTTAGTTGGTCACTTGCTGTTTATCGCAGACCGGTGCCATATTTGTTTTGATTGCCATTTCCAAACCGTGCATCCGATTCCGGTAATCTTTATATCGATTTCAACCGAAATCACCTCACCTTTCCAGTGGCACTCTTGGATTTCCAAGTTGAGGCCAGTTTCAATCATTCCTTGTCAAATCTTGCATATGCATCACATACCGCATCCCGTATAGCATACCATGTTTGCATCATGTTGTTTGAGCATTGCACGTGGTTGATTGTGTTCCGTTTGCTTGTTGTTCTTGTTTGGATAGAGCCGGGAGACGAGTTCGCAAATGATGAGCCCATTGAGTTCGCTTACGAGGATCAAGTCAACTCTGACAACTTTGCAGGCAAGATGATCATACCCTCGAAATCACTACTATCTTTGCTTGCTAGATGCTCGCTCTTTTGCTATGCCTATGCTACAATACCTACCACTTGCTTATCATGCCTCCCAAATTGCCATGTCAAACCTCTAACCCACCATGTCCTAGCAAACCATTGATTGGCTATGTTACCGCTTTGCTTAGCCCCTCTTATAGCGTTGTTAGTTGCAGGTGAAGTTTGGAGATCGTTCCTTGTTGGAACATTGTTTATTGTTGGGATATCACTATATTATCTTGTTTAGCTTAATGCATCTATATACTTGGTAAAGGGTGGAAGGCTCGGCCTTATGCCTAGTGTTTTGTTCCACTCTTGCCGCCCTAGTTTCCGTCATATCGGTGTTATGTTCCCGGATTTTGCGTTCCTTACGCGGTTGGGTTATAATGGGAACCCCTTGATAGTTCGCCTTGAATAAAACTCTTCCAGCAATGCCCAACATTGGTTTTACCATTCGCCACCTAGCCTTTTTCCCTTCGGTTTCGTGGACTCAAGGGTCATCTTTATTTTAACCCCCCCCCCCCGGGGCCAGTGCTTCTCTAAGTGTTGGTCCAACTGAGCGATGTCCGGGGCTACCAGGGGCAACTCTGGGCTGGCCTACCCGACGTCTTGCTCATCCGGTGTGCCCTGAGACAAGATATGTGCAGCTCTTATCGGGATTTGTCGGCACATCTAGGTGGTGTTGCTGGTTTAGTTTTACCATTGTCGAGGATGTCTTGTAACCGGGATGCCGAGCCTGGTCGGAATGTCTTGGGAGAAGGAATATCCTTCCTTGACCGTGAGAGCTTGTGATGGGCTAAGTTGGGACTCCCCTGCAGGGATTTGAACTTTTGAAAGCCGTGCCCGCGGTTATGGGCAGATGGGAATTTGTTAATGTCCGGTTGTAGATAACATGAAACTTAACTTAATTAAAATAAATCACTCGCATGTGTAACCGTGATGGTCTCTTCTTGGCGGAGTCCGGGAAGTGAACACGGTGTTGGAGTAATGCTTGACATAGGTTGTTCTAGGATCACTTCTTCATCATAGTTCTTTGGCCGTGCTTTGCCTTCTCTTCTCGCTCTCTTTTGCGAATAGGTTAGCCACCATATATGCTAGTCGCTTGCTGCAGCTCCACATCATACCTTGCCTTTCCTATAAGCTTAAATAGTCTTGATTGTGAGGGTGCGAGATTGTTGAGTCCCCGTGACTCATAGTTTACTTCCAAAACCAGATGCAGGGACCGATGATACCGTTCCAGACGATGCGCTTGAGCTCAAGTGGGAGTTCGATGAAGACTCTCGCCATTACTATGTGTCTTTCCCAGATGATCAGTAGTGGTTCCTAGTTGGGGCGATCGGGGACCGTGTCGCATGTGGGGTTGATCTTTATTTTGGTACCGTAGTCGGACCATGAGTGTATTGGATGATTGTAATGTTATTCATGTATTTGTGTGACGTGGCGAGTGTAAGCCAACTATGTACCTTTTCCCCTTTTATCTGTTTACATGGATCGTTGTGAAGATTACCTTACTTGCGACATTGCTTTCAATGCGGTTATGCCTCTAAGTCGTGCTTCGACACGTCGGAGATATAGCCGCATCGAGGGCGTTACAAAACTGTGTGGCAAAGGTTGCCCATCACACACAATTTTTATGTGGTAAACGTTTGCGCAAGGTGGCCTAATGCAAAAAGTTTTCAAGAGAAAGTCGTGTGTGATTGTTCATTGATCCAACACGGTTTATTCCTAGAAACTGTGTGCGTTGCCTCAGGTCATTGCCCATGGTATTTTTTTCAATAACCTTTGCAATAGCAAAACCCAATTAGCAGGCTAATTGCCCTATTATTAATAATGCATTTATTAATCTAATTGACATTCATATTAAGCACATAATATATTTCATTTCCATATTAAGGAAGCAGAATTTCATAATTGAAATACATCAGAGTACAACATGATATAGCTTCAGCACTCAGCTACCCCATTACACAACTGCACCAGCACCAAGTTTCACATGCAAGATGTAGAACCTTCTTGAATTAGCATCATAGACGGTATATAGACAGATGCATCTCATCTGGAAAAATGTTGAAGTGGAAGGCGAATATTTATCCTTCATTCATGTTGAAGGTCTTTGCAACTGTAGGCCAGTGCATGTGGATGATTGACCGCCCGTCCTTCGTCCTCTTCAGAAACACTTCAATATTGAATTGTGGGTGTTGTATGAAAACCTTCCTCGCCTCCTGGCCATATAGGTGGTTTGAGAGGTAATCATAAGTGAACTTATTTGGAAAGGCTTAAAAATAAGGATGTGCATAAATATCTTCTCTATATTGGAAATGGGGCAAAGGAATAAAAAAGCAGGGTATAATAGTTAGTACCATCTTGTAGTGAACTGATGTCTTCTTCATTGTGCAGACAAATATCTTGTTGTGTTTTGTCGCTAATTTCATTATCCTAACAATCTTTCTGAGTTTCTTGACTTAATTGATATTCATGGACAACTCATTTCCCCATATGCAAAAAGGGTCGAACAGTGGGTCGAAACCACTGACAGGAGGACCTACATGTGCAAGACCAAATTCTTAAAAACCTAAATATTAGAATGGTTCCTGCATTTGCACAATAATGTGTTATTAGACAACGGACCATGCACATGCAGTTAACTAAACACCACAACAAATGAACCAAACATTAACTGAGCACCACATTGCACAATATAACATACTCCTAATAGAAGATCAGATAGTTAACCAAACCAAGCATGCTTAACAACTTGGGAATATAGCAACTGTATTTGTTTCTCATGTATTTAGTATAGCCAAATTCAATTTATTTCTCACATGGTATACAATAATAGAATGCAGCCACAACAATTGAACATCGCATTGCAGAATTGAACCAAACAGTTAACTAAACACCACAACAAATGAACCAAACATTAACTAAGCACCACATTGCACAATATAACATACTCCTAATAGAAGATCAGATAGTTAACCAAACCAAGCATTCTTAACAACTTGGAAATATAGCAATTGTATTTGTTTCTCATGTATTTAGTACAGCCAAATTTGATTTATTTCTCACATGGTATACAATTACAGAATGCAGCCACAACAATTGAACATCGCGTTGCATAATTGAACCAAACAGATAACTAAACACCACAACAAATGAACCAAACATTAACTGAGCACCACATTGCACAATATAACATACTCCTAACAGAAGATCGGACAGTTAACCAAACCAAGCATGCTAGACAACTTGGAAAATTGCACCCTGAAGAATTGAACATCACATTTGCAGAATTGAACCAAACAATTAACTGAACACCACATTGCACGACATATAGAACATATACTCTAGAGCAGAAGATTGCATGGTAAAAGTAGACAGCACAATTCACTAGAATTTGTTAAGGAAAGGCGGTAGCTAGCAAACTGAACGTGGGTCCTTATAGTGAGCTAATAATACAAGATAATCCTCATTATCGGAGATATCGATGATGATTGGCTCCTTGGACATGGTAGAGGGCGAGGCCTCCACTTTGTGGGTGCCCTCGTCATAGTGGTGAGTTGCCTGAGCTGCTCCAGGCACCAACCTGCTGGCTCTCGAGATGAGGTAAGCACGTGCACGCTGAGAAAACACCTCATAGTATTCGTCGAAGGCACCGACGGTGGCCTCGAGAAAACTCCACGAACTGTCATTTAAAGCAGCCAACCGCGTCATGGCGTCGGCGTGCAAGGCGTCGACGGTGGCCTCGATGGCGAGGTGCTCCTCCAAGATCTGGGGGTCGGCGTGAATGGCAGCCATCGCGACCTCATCCGTGCGTGCGGCCGTGATTTGCTTCTCCACTGCCAAATGCTCCTTCAGATCCTGGCTATACTGCGTGCACCATGGCTTAGGGCGGCGCTTATTTGGTGGAGGGGTCGGTGATTTGGGTGGAATGTGTCACACTCGCGCCGGTGGTCGGGGCATGTGGGATGTGGAAGAAGGAGGAGGATGGGGGTCGGGTGTCGATTACCTGCCTGGATAGGCGAGGCCGAGCAGCGTGAAGGAGGGTCATCGGCGAGGAGGCGGCGCTGCAAGCAAGGAGTGACGGTTTCAACTTGGAAATGAAGGCGGAAATAGGGGAAATGTAGCTTTTGGTAAGGGGGAGGGGCGGGGAGGTAGATATTTCCGCGGAAGCCGAAAATTTGGAATCGCTTCGGCGAAAAAACTGGCGCGTAAAGTGTCATCAGACACGGTTCCTTATTCAGAACTGTGTATGATACGTGAACATCACAAATGATTCAGATAGCTTAACCCGTGTGTGATGAGTTTGAACGTCAAAAATTTTGGTTCGAATTTCCCTGGTTACAGTGGTCATCCACGTCATTGCATAATTTGGGTACACAAAGGAGACTACAGCATACCCACACTTCTTAATCGAGCAAGTTCGGCAACTAAATAGAGCTAGCTGACCTAAACATTACTCTAACAGATTAAAGACTGGTGCTCTTAATTAAACGAAACAAAGAGTACTACTACGGCTGGTGCTCGTCGATCTCCACTAACGCCTCCATGTCCAGCTCACGCCCGACGGTCTCCTGGGGAAGGGGCTCCATGGCATCAATTGCACAATACTCCGCAAGCATCTAGCCATCCGCATCCGCCATATCTTTGGAATAGGCCACCATGAGCTGGGCATGGGCGGCCGCGATCTGGGCTTTGGCGGGCTCCGTCGTGTCAAGGTACGCAGTGCAGGAACTAGCGGCTGCTCGAACTCTCTCAGTGATTGCCAACTCTTCGGCCATGGGTTGCCGACCATTGTCAGAGAAGCTTCGTTTGATTTTTGCGGTGACCGCCACGAGCTGGGCATGGACAGCCTCGACATGGTCGTAGGCAGCCTCCATCAGGGCTAAGGTCGCCACGACGGAACGGACAACTATTGTGCCGCTATCACCAGTTGCTATCCCCGAGGCATATGCTGCTGTCACCGCCTAAGAAGCATAAGCGGTCGTTTGGGCTGCCTTGGCCGCCCAGACACACATTGCGGTCGCCCTCACGAAGCTTGTTAGCACGCGCCTAGCGGCTGCGGCCGCGCTCTCGCTGGAGTGGGCCACCGAAGTTGCCCTCATGACGTGGTTCCATGTCCCCATCTTTCACCGGTGATGATTAAATAGTGCAATGATATTTTGAGGAGCGGCCTAGTGTGCTTGACACTCTGACGATGCTCCAAGATATTTTGTGCTACATCTCACACGGTTGGTGATAAATAACTGTGTGCGATCTACTTCATTCTTCTTCTTGATTTGAATTACTTAATGGGGTCACAGCTGCAAAGGACGGTGTTTGAATTGCTAGAACTTTTATCTGTAGTGAACATGCAATTATAGGTGTGTCGTCAAAAAAATTGGAATTATTTTGGGTTCGTTTGAACATTTTTATACATTAACTTGGTTTTGTAGGCATTTCAAGCGCATAATTCAAATTTGAACTACATGCACATGCTCCATGGTTGCATGCTTAGGTCCCATGCAAGAAATAAGAATGAATGTCAAACACCCTGCCACCGTCACTCGTCCGGAAACATTGAGATACTTGGTTTTTAAATTCTAGTAAATCCAAAACTCGTCTGAAATTCATGAAACTTGGCATGCTATCATGGAGCGGCATCAACATGTCGTGGTAAATTTTTTGTCCCATTTGGGGCAGGTTTGGGGATATGCTTCTCACAAACCAGAGCTTCTCACAACAAGCCTGATGGTTTCGGTAGGGAACATCGCACCTTCGAGGATGAAAAGATATCCACTGCCTCTTATTGCTTTCAAAAATTTTTGGGAATTTTCGGGGTTCGTTTGGACATTTTTATGCATTAATTGAGTTTTCAATGCATTTATGTGCATAATTCAAATTTGAACTACATGCAAATGCTCTAATGCATATAAATTGGTTGAAAATTCAAATTTGTGCCCTTGGTTGCATGCTTAGGTCCCATGAAAGAAATGGGAATGAATGTCAAACACCCTTCCACGGTCACTCGGCCGCAAACATTGAGATACCTGGTTTTTAAATTCTAGTAAATCCAAAGCTCGTCTGAAATTCATGAAACTTGGCATGCTATCATGGAGCGGCATCAACATGTCGTGGTAAATTTTTTGTCCCATTTGGGGCAGGTTTGGGGATATGCTTCTCACAAACCAAAGCTTCTCACAACAATCCTGGTGGTTTCGGTAGGGAACGTCCAACCTTTGGGGACGAAACGATATCCATTGCCTCTTATTGCCTTCAAAAAATGGTCGTGTGAACATAGAACAACAGGCGTGTTGTGTAAAGTTTTGGGATTTTTCGGGGTTCGTTTGGACATTTTTATGCATTAATTGAGTTTTCAATGCATTTATGTGCATAATTCAAACTTGAACTGCACGCACATGCTCTAATGCATATAAATTGGTTGAAAATTCAAATGTGTGCCCTTGGTTGCATGCTTAGGTCCCATGCAAGAAATGGGAATGAATGTCAAACACCCTGCCACGGTCACTCGGCCGCAAACATTGAGATACCTAGTTTTTAAATTCTAGTAAATCCAAAGCTCGTCTGAAATTCATGAAACTTGGCATGCTATCATGGAGCGGCATCAACATGTTGTGGTAAAAAAATCCCATTTGGGGCAAGTTTGGGGATATGCCTCTCACAAACGAGAGCTTCTCACAATAAGCCTGATGGTTTCGGTAGGGAACGTCCCACCTTTGGGGACGAAACAATATCCATTGCCTCTGATTGCTTTCAAAAAAAATTCTCGTGTCAACATTGAACAACAGGAGTGTTGTGTCAATTTTTGGGATTTTTCGGGGTTCGTTTGGACATTTCATGCATTAATTGAGTTTTTAATGCATTTATGTGCATAATTCAAATCTGAACTGCATGCACATCGTCTAATGCATAGAAATTGATTGAAAATTCAAATTTGTGCCCTTGGTTGCATGCTTAGGTCCCATGCATGAAATGGGAATGAATGTCAAACACCCTGCCACGGTCACTCGGCTGCAAACATTGAGATACCCGGTTTTTAAATTCTAGTAAATCCAAAGCTCGTATGAAATTCATGAAACTTGGCATGCTATCATGGAGTGGCATCAACATGTTGTGGTAATTTTTTTGTCCCATTTAGGGCAGGTTTGGGGATATGCTTCTCACAAACAAGAGCTTCTCACAACAAGCCTGATGGTTTTGGTAGGGAACGTCCCACCTTTGGGGACGAAAAGATATCCATTGCCTCTTATTGCTTTCAAAAATTTTGTCATGTCAACATAGAACAACAGGAGTGTTGTGTCAATTTTTGGGATTTTTTAGGGTTCGTTTGGACATTTTTATGCATTAATTGAGTTTTCAATGCACTTATGTGCATAACTCAAATTTGAACTACATGCACATGCTCTAATGCATATAAATTGGTTGAAAGTTCAAATTTGTGCCCTTGGTTGCATGCTTAGGTCCCATGCAAGAAATGGGAATGAATGTCAAACACCCTGCCATGGTCACTAGGCTGCAAACATTGAGATACCTGGTTTTTAAATTCTAGTAAATCCAAAGCTCGTGTGAAATTCATGAAACTTGGCATGCTATCATGGAGCGGCATCAATATGCCGTGGTGATTTTTTGTCCCATTTGGGGTAGGTTTGGGGATATGCTTCTTACAAACCAGAGCTTCTCACAACAAGCCTAATGGTTTCAGTAGGGAACGCCCAACCTTTGGGGACAAAATGATATCCATTGCCTCTTATTGCCTTCAAAAAAATTGTCGTGTGAACATAGAACAACAGGCGTGTTGTGTAAATTTTTGGGATTTTTCGGGGTTTGTTTGGACATTTTTATGCATTAATTGAGTTTTCAATGCACTTATGTGCATAATTCAAATTTGAACTACACGCACATGCTCTAATCCATATAAATTGGTTGAAAATTCAAATTTGTGCCCTTTGTTGAATGCTTAGGTCCCATGCAAGAAATGGGAATGAATGTCAAACACCCTGCCACGGTCACTCAGCCACAAACATTGAGATACCTGGTTTTTAAATTCTAGGTAATCGAAAGCTCGTCTGAAATTCGTGAAACTTGGCATGCTATCATGGAGCGGCATCAACATGCTATGGTAAAAAAAATTCCCATTTGGGGCAAGTTTGGGGATATGCTTCTCACAAACCAGAGCTTCTCACGATAAGCCTGATGGTTTCGGTAGGGAACATCCCACCTATGAGCCCAAAACAATATCCATTGCCTCTTATTGCTTTCAAAAAAATTCTCGTGTCAACATAGAACAACAGGAGTGTTGTGACAATGTTTGGGATTTTTCGGGGTTCGTTTGGACATTTTATGCATTAATTGAGTTTTTAATGCATTTATGTGCATAATTCAAATTTGAACTACATGCACATGCTCTAATGCATAGAAATTGATTGAAAATTCAAATTTGTGCCCTTGGTTGCATGCTTAGTTCCCATGCAAGAAATGGGAATGAATGTCAAACACCCTGCCACGGTCACTCAGCCGCAAACATTGAGATACCCGGTTTTTAAATTCAAGTAAATCCAAAGCTCGTATGAAATTCATGAAACTTGGCATGCTATCATGGAGCGACATCAACATGTCATGGTAATTTTTTTTGTCCCATTTAGGGCAGGTTTGGGGATATGCTTCTGATAGAGGCAAAGGTGTCCCGTCTTTCGATGAGATGATGGATATCGCTTTGGTGGCAGTCGACTTTGACGATCCGACTATGAACGTGCGAGGACGTCGCGCCTTAGCAATCGCTAAACCAACTCCGAGAGGTTTTTGACCACGCCGGAGCACGATCAACCTGACCACGAGGGTCTGTTTCCTGCGAGCAAACGAAGAACAAGCAAGAAACTGAGATTGCAATCTGGATATTGCGAATATAAGATGAAAGCTTTATTGATCAAGGTGGGGTTCTATGACGCCTTTGTCTGGTCGTTGAACACAAACGAAGTACGCAAAGTTGCAGCTATGGCGAACTTTTAATCTAAACAAAACCCAAAGTCTAAACGATGCCCTAAGGGCTGTATATATGGAGGAAGAGGGGGGAATTTCGTGGCCCTTGGTGGAGGGGTCCGAAATCAACCCTATCTCTTTTTTCCCCACACATACGGACTCTAAAAATAGCCTATACTTATGTATTTCGAAATTACATGGGCCTGGCCCAATAATAAGGTGACGCAGCACCTAAAATAGCCTCGGGACGAAATTTATGAAGTGGCATCTTGTATATTTCGTCCAAGGCTTCATGCACCCATTATGGTGGCTTCAAAGTCCTGAAATCATCACTTGTAACTCCGTTCTTGTTCCCCTTGTGCATGCCATCATCTCCATGCTTGTTCTTGCTCCAATGTTCATCCTTCTCCAAGCTAGGCCCTTCATTTGTAAGCAAAACAAATGTATCCAATTTAGGCAGCATCATATTCTCATGAACATTAGAATCATTACCAAGAAACGAAAGTACCTGGTAATTTAGTTGGCGTGCACGAGCTCTAGTAATTGGTCCAGTATGTATATCAGCAGGGGCTGTGGGTGTAACAATTGTATTGATGTCCTCATCATCCTCCCCTTCTTGAAATGATGTCGTCCTCGACGGAAGTTCATCTTCCTCATCCAAATAAGGCTTCAAATCTGCAATGTTAAAAGTGGGACTAACCCCAAAATCTGCAGGCTGCTCAAGTTTATATGCATTATCATTTATTTTCTCTAACACCTTAAAGGGACCATCAGCACGTGGCATTAACTTTGATTTGCGCAAATCAGGAAATCTATCCTTATGCAAATGTAACCAAACAAGATCTCCAGGTGCAAACACAACATGTTTTCTACCCTTATCTCCAGCAAGTTTATATTTAGCATTCATACGCTCAATGTTTTCCTTAGTTAACTCATGCATTTTTAAAATCAATTCAGCATGTTGTTTAGCATCCAAATTAACCTTCTCCGAAGATGGAAGAGGCAACAAATCAATAGGTGCACGAGGTAGGAAACCAAACACAACTTCAAAAGGGCACATCTTAGTAGTAGAATGCAATGAACGATTATAAGCAAATTCAATATGAGGCAAGCATTCCTCCCACATTTTCTTATTATTCTTCAAAACAGCCCTAAGCATAGTAGACAACATTCTATTGACTACTTCAGTTTGTCCATCAGTTTGGGGGTGACAAGTAGTACTAAAAAGCAGTTTAGTCCCCAACTTAGCCCATAAACATCTCCAAAAGTGGCTAAGAAATTTAGTATCACGATCTGAAGCAATAGTATTTGGCACACCATGCAAGCGAATAATTTCACTAAAGAACAAATCAGCAACATTAACAGCATCATCGCTTTTATGACATGGTA
Source organism: Triticum aestivum (assembly GCF_018294505.1). Lineage (NCBI taxonomy): Eukaryota > Viridiplantae > Streptophyta > Magnoliopsida > Poales > Poaceae > Triticum > Triticum aestivum. The sequence goes on along the minus strand of NC_057803.1, from coordinate 263,869,982 downwards.
TAAAGTGTGCCATTTTCGAGAATCTATCCACGACAACAAATATGCTATCCCTCCCCTTCTTTGTTCGAGGTAAACCTAAAACAAAGTCCATAGATATATCCTCCCAAGGAACACTAGGTACAGGCAAAGGCATATATAAACCATGAGGATTGAGTCGTGACTTAGCTTTTTGACATGTAGTGCAGCGAGCAATAAAACGCTCAACATCCCGTCTCATCTTTGGCCAAAAGAAATGTGTAGCAAGTACGTCCTCCGTCTTCTTCACGCCAAAGTGTCCCATTAATCCTCCTCCATGCGCCTCCTGCAACAACAAAAGACGAATGGAGCTAGCTGGAATGCATAGCTTGTTAGAACGAAACACAAATCCATCGTTAAAAACAAACTTGTTCCACATTCTTCCTTCTTTACAATTCTGCATTACATCTTTAAAATCAGCATCATGCACATATTGATCTTTGATGGTCTCCAAACCAAATATTTTGAAGTCAAGTTGTGAAAGCATAGTATAGCGACGAGACAATGCATCAGCAATAACATTTTCTTTTCCCTTCTTGTGTTTAATGACATAAGGGAAAGTCTCAATGAATTCAACCCATTTAGCATGTCTACGATTCAGTTTAGCTTGACTTTTAATATGTTTCAAAGATTCATGATCAGAATGTATAACAAATTCTTTGGGCCATAAATAATGTTGCCATGTTTCTAAAGTCCGAACAAGAGCATATAATTCTTTATCATAAGTAGAATAATTCAGACTGGGCCCACTCAATTTTTCAGAAAAGTATGCAACAGGTTTGCCATCTTGTAATAACACACCTCCTAATCCAATTCCACTAGCATCACATTCAAGCTCAAAAGTCTTATTAAAATCAGGAAGTTGGAGTAAAGGAGCATGTGTCAACTTATCTTTCAATACCGTGAAGGCTTCTTCCTGTGCGGTACCCCAAAGAAAAGGCACATCCTTCTTTGTAAGCTCGTTGAGAGGTGCAGCAATGGTGCTGAAATCTCTCACAAAACGCCTATAGAATCCAGCGAGGCCAAGAAAACTCCTCACTTGTGTGACCGTTTTGGGCTGCGGCCAACTCTCAATAGCTTCAATCTTGGCTTTGTCAACTTCAATTCCCTGTGGAGTAACAACATAGCCAAGAAAAGATACTCGGTCGGTGCAAAAGGTGCACTTCCCAAGGTTACCAAACAAACGTGCATCACGTAGAGCAATAAAAACAGCATGTAAATGTTCCAAATGTTCTTCCAAAGATCTGCTATAAATCAGTATGTCATCAAAGTAAACTACCACAAATCGTCCAATGAAAGCACGTAAAACTTCGTTCATTAATCTCATGAAAGTACTAGGTGCATTAGTTAACCCAAAAGGCATGACTAACCACTCATATAATCCAAACTTAGTTTTAAATGCTGTTTTCCATTCATCTCCCAATTTCATACGAATTTGATGGTAGCCACTACGCAAATCAACTTTGGAGAATATTGTAGAGCCACTCAATTCATCAAGCATATCATCTAGCCTAGGAATAGGATGACGATAACGAATATTAATATTATTAATGCCTCTACAATCAACACACATACGTGATGTACCATCCTTTTTCGGCACTAGAATAATAGGAACAGCACAAGGACTAAGGGATTCGCGTATATAACCTTTGTCGAGAAGCTCTTGTACTTGGCGCATAATCTCCTTCGTCTCCTCTGGATTGGTACGGTATGGTGCACGGTTTGGCAGTGAAGCACCGGGAATTAAGTCAATCTGATGCTCAATCCCTCGAATAGGCGGTAATCCCGGTGGCACGTCTTGTGGAAAGACGTCAGCGAACTCCTGCAAAATGTTAGTGACAGCAGGCAAATGTAACCAAACAAGATCTCCAGGTGCAAACACAACATGTTTTCTACCCTTATCTCCAGCAAGTTTATATTTAGCATTCATGCGCTCAATGTTTTCCTTAGTTAACTCATGCATTTTTAAAATCAATTCAGCACGTTGTTTAGCATCAAAATTAACCTTCTCCGAAGATGGAAGAGGCAACAAATCAATAGGTGCACGAGGTAGGAAACCATACACAACTTCAAAAGGGCACATCTTAGTAGTAGAATGCAATGAACGATTATAAGCAAATTCAATATGAGGCAAGCATTCCTCCCACATTTTCTTATTATTCTTCAAAACAGCCCTAAGCATAGTAGACAACGTTCTATTGACTACTTCAGTTTGTCCATCAGTTTGGGGGTGACAAGTAGTACTAAAAAGCAGTTTAGTCCCCAACTTAGCCCATAAACATCTCCAAAAGTGGCTAAGAAATTTAGTATCACGATCTGAAACAATAGTATTTGGCACACCATGCAAGCGAATAATTTCACGAAAGAACAAATCAGCAACATTAATAGCATCATCGCTTTTATGACATGGTATAAAGTGTGCCATTTTCGAGAATCTATCCACGACAACAAGTATGCTATCCCTCCCCTTCTTTGTTCGAGGTAAACCTAAAACAAAGTCCATAGATATATCCTCCCAAGGAACACTAGGTACAGGCAAAGGCATATATAAACCATGAGGATTGAGGCGTGACTTAGCTTTTTGACATGTAGTGCAGCGAGCAATAAAACGCTCAACATCCCGTCTCATCTTTGGCCAAAAGAAATGTGTAGCAAGTACGTCCTCCGTCTTCTTCACGCCAAAGTGTCCCATTAATCCTCCTCCATGCGCCTCCTGCAACAACAAAAGACGAACGGAGCTAGCTGGAATGCATAGCTTGTTAGCACGAAACACAAATCCATCGTTAACAACAAACTTGTTCCACATTCTTCCTTCTTTACAATTATGCATTACATCTTTAAAATCAGCATCATGCACATATTGATCTTTGATGGTCTCCAAACCAAATATTTTGAAGTCAAGTTGTGAAAGCATAGTATAGCGACGAGACAATGCATCAGCAATAACATTTTCTTTTCCCTTCTTGTGTTTAATGACATATGGGAAAGTCTCAATGAATTCAACCCATTTAGCATGTCTACGATTCAGTTTAGCTTGACTTTTAATATGTTTCAAAGATTCATGATCAGAATGTATAACAAATTCTTTGGGCCATAAATAATGTTGCCATGTTTCTAAAGTCCGAACAAGAGCATATAATTCTTTATCATAAGTAGAATAATTCAGACTAGGCCCACTCAATTTTTCAGAAAAGTATGCAACAGGTTTGCCATCTTGTAATAACACACCTCCTAATCCAATTCCACTAGCATCACATTCAAGCTCAAAAGTCTTATTAAAATCAGGAAGTTGGAGTAAAGGAGCATGTGTCAACTTATCTTTCAATACCGTGAAGGCTTCTTCCTGTGCGGTACCCCAAAGAAAAGGCACATCTTTCTTTGTAAGCTCATTGAGAGGTGCAGCAATGGTGCTGAAATCTCTCACAAAACGCCTATAGAATCCAGCAAGGCCAAGAAAACTCCTCACTTGTGTGACCGTTTTGGGCTGCGGCCAACTCTCAATAGCTTCAATCTTGGCTTTATCAACTTCAATTCCCTGTGAAGTAACAACATAGCCAAGAAAAGATACTCGGTCGGTGCAAAAGGTGCACTTCCCAAGGTTACCAAACAAACGTGCATCACGTAGAGCAATAAAAACAGCACGTAAATGTTCCAAATGTTCTTCCAAAGATCTGTTATAAATCAATATGTCATCAAAGTAAACTACCACAAATCGTCCAATGAAAGCACGTAAAACTTCGTTCATTAATCTCATGAAAGTACTAGGTGCATTAGTTAACCCAAAAGGCATGACTAACCACTCATATAATCCAAACTTAGTTTTAAATGCTGTTTTCCATTCATCTCCCAATTTCATACAAATTTGACGGTAGCCACTACGCAAATCAACTTTGGAGAATATTGTAGAGCCACTCAATTCATCAAGCATATCATCTAGCCTAGGAATAGGATGACGATAACGAATAGTAATATTATTAATGCCTCTACAATCAACACACATACGTGATGTACCATCCTTTTTCGGCACTAGAATAATAGGAACAGCACAAGGACTAAGGGATTCACGTATATAACCTTTGTCGAGAAGCTCTTGTACTTGACGCATAATCTCCTTCGTCTCCTCTGGATTGGAACGGTATGGTGCACGGTTTGGCAGTGAAGCACCGGGAATTAAGTCAATCTGATGCTCAATCCCTCGAATAGGCGGTAATCTTGGTGGCACGTCTTGTGGAAAAACGTCAGCGAACTCCTGCAAAATGTTAGTGACAGCAGGAGGCAAAGAGGAAGGCACGTCCTCGAATGAAAATAATGCCTCTTTGCACACAAAAGCATAGCAAACTAATTTGCTGAAATCTAGCTCATCAATATCAGATTTGGTGGCAAATAAACATGCACTTTTCAATTTAATTTCAGAAGCAACACTAGATGGTTTATTATTAGGCTTCATTTGTTGCTCAAATTCTTTTGCCACAATCTGATTTTCACTCTTATTCTTCTCCTGTTTTGCTTTATTAGCTCTATTAATATCATCTTTCAAAATGGAATCAGGAGTCATAGGAAGCAAAGTAATATTTTTATCCTTATGAACAAGAGTATAGTGATTGTTTCTACCATGGTGTACAGAATTTTTATCAAATTGCCATGGTCTACCAAGTAATAAGGAACATGCTTGCATAGGTACCACATCACAATCAACATAATCAGCATATGTAGAGATACTAAAATGCACACGAACAGTACGTGTTACCTTAACCTTGCCGCTGTTGTTGAACCATTGGATGTAGTAAGGATGTGGATGTGGTCTTGTGGTGAGAGAAAGCTTCTCCACCATCTCCATGCTAGCCAAGTTGTTGCAGCTCCCTCCGTCTATTATGACGCGCAGAGAACGTTCCTTCACAACTCCCTTGGTATGGAACAAATTGTGCCTCTGATTTTGCTCAGCTTGTGTGACCTGCACACTCAAAACACGTTGAGCAACTAAACATTCATACCTGTCAGCGTCTTCAGGAGCCATGTATTGCGTCTCATGATCAGAATCATCTCCACCATGTTCTTCACGTGTAATAAGAGCCAATGTCTCCTCATCATAGTCACTAGCGGACTCATATCCACCACCCTCGGTAGCAATCATCACACGCGGAGATTTGCATTCTCTCACATAATGACCTCCTCCCTTACAACGACGACAAATAATATCACTTGTGTGCCCTGTTGATGCCCTAGAAGAAGAAGAACTCTGTGCAGGCCTGGCAGGTGCGCTCTTGGCAGATAATGGTGGTTGTTCCTGTTTTCTTGTATCACGGCTGTAGGAGGCACCTGATTGAGGTGCTGGTGCAGTTGAAGTAGAAGATGCACGCGGTGTCCATGATGAAGGTCGGCCTGCAGAAAAGTTAGTTCGCGCCAATGCTTGTCGATCCTGCACTTCACGTTCAGCTTTACAAGCAAGATGGAATAAACGAGTGATATTAGTATACTCCTTATAGTCTAGAATGGTCTGAATCTCTCTATTTAATCCACCCAGAAAACGTGCAAGCATAGCTTCATTCTCCTCAACAATACCACATCGAATCATGCCAGTTTGTAATTCCTGATAATATTCTTCTACAGAATTTTTTTCCTTGTCTTAAACGCTGCAATTTTTGAAGCAATTCACGTTGATAATATGGTGGAACCCAACACGTACGCATAGCGGTTTTCAAAGCAGCCCAAGTAGTTGGAATAGGATATAATCTACAATGTTCAGACCACCAGACACATGCAAAACTAGTGAAAGCACAAACAGCAGCAGCAACCCGTCTCTCCTCGGGATATTGTAAACATGTAAAACGTTGTTCAGTTTCTAACTCCCAAGTAAGATATATATCAGGAACATATCTACCCTCAAATGGTGGAATATTCAATTTCAGTTTAGGAATATAGACATCATCTCGTACCTGAGGTGGTGGTGCAGGCCTACCATTACGAATATATACCTGAGGTCGACCTGCTGGTGGTGGTGTTGGTGGTTGCACGTAGTTCTGATTTTGAGCAACCTCATCCTCGTAATCTCCCACATAATCATCCTCCTCCGCATCAGCAGCAGGAGCCACAGAAGTATCAACAGCAGCACCAACAGTTTGGCCAAATGCAAGAGGAACACGGCTCGCTCGGCGGAGGTCTATTTCACGCCATGGAGGTAGTCATTGTTGTTGTTGTTGGAGAGGTGCGTTAGGTGCAGCGGGTGGTGGTGGTGGAAGACGCGCGAGCAATTCATTAAACTTGTTATCGAGCTTTGTTTCGAATGTCTTCTCCATGCCATCTATCTTCTCCATGGCCTCTTCAAATCTGTTTAGCACGTCTTGCACCTATTCACTCATCATTTGCTGAAATTTATCATGCAAATCCTTATTCGTCATGTTCTCCCAGTCAGTCTCGTCGGCTTGTGATCCTGGCATGGTTAGAAGCAATAGAAACACACAAGAATATGATCCTACAGACTACTAACAAGAGGTGGTGGTGGGTGTCACAAATCCGTCAAGCAAATCTCAAATTCTTACCAGTTCTTATCCAGCAGCAGGCGGTGATCGGCAACCGTTGTAGTCAAAAACTCTCAAAGCTTGGATAGAGCGATTACCAGGGAGAGTCAAACGCACAATGTAGATGTATGTGGAGCTGGGAAGGCTTATAATATAGTAGCAAAAAGGGTCAGCAATAATCAATTCAGAGATGCAAAGTTGAATAAACGCTCAACGACGGTACTATGCTGGTCCTAGGCTAGACTGTGCTAGAGACGCGAGCCTAGAACACCAACAAAATCACGGCGCGGCACGTAAACAAGGGAAAAGCACACTCTGGAATTTTTTTTTCGCTCTTTTTTTTTTGCGCTCTTTTTTTTGCGCTGCTTTTTTTTGCGAAAAATCACTATAATGGCGAGTGTCTCAAAACAATTCCTAGCTCAAACTGACAGGATGGGCACGAAATTTTTTCGACCAATTTTTTTTTTGACTGCCCGGACCCAAAAACTGGAAACGGGTCAAAAAAAAACTTCCTATAATGGCACCTGTCTCAAAACACTCAGAAACACCTAAAAATAGGATAGCCAGAAAATTTTTCGAAAAATGCGTTTTCGAAAAATTTTGGGCCTAAACGGAGCGTGGTTTCCGGACTCTTTTTTTTTCGAAACCTACTCCGGCAAGGAAACACGAATCGGAATCTAGATGGATCAGGAAAACAAACCTAATATGACAAGAACTCGGATTGGTGGTGGATATATGGTGGTAGATGGCAGCGGTGGTGGTATATGACAGCTGTGGTGGTATATGGATACGGATTCGAAGCGGTGGCGGATAAGCGGTGGTGGTAGATGGCAGGGGTGATGATGATGGTGCGGCGGCGGCGTGACAACTTATGACCAGAACTCGAAACTCTAAAAGACTAGACTCTAAGACCAGCAACTAGACACGACGATGCAACCGCAAATTCAACAAAGCAAAACCCTAAAAAGATTATACAAAGGCTCAGATTGGTTCGGATATGATGAACTAACCCTAATTTTTTTGTGGCTTTTTCGTGGACTATAGGTATGAAGAACAGACTCGATCTAAACTACGAAAAACTGTAAAATCTCACCGGACAACCTGGAAATCTGATACCACTTGATAGAGGCAAAGGTGTCCCGTCTTTCGATGAGATGATGGATATCGCTTTGGTGGCAGTCGACTTTGACGATCCGACTACGAACGTGCGAGGACGTCGCGCCTTAGCAATCGCTAAACCAACTCCGAGAGGTTATTGACCACGCCGGAGCACGATCAACCTGACCACGAGGGTCTGTTTCCTGCGAGCAAATGAAGAACAAGCAAGAAACTGAGATTGCAATCTGGATATTGCGAATATAAGATGAAAGCTTTATTGATCAAGGTAGGGTTCTGTGACGCCTTTGTCTGGTCGTTGAACACAAATGAAGTACGCGAAGTTGCAGCTATGGTGAACTTTTAATATAAACAAAACCCAAAGTCTAAACGATGCCCTAAGGGCTGTATATATGGAGGAAGAGGGGGGAATTTCGTGGCCCTTGGTGGCGGGGTCCGAAATCAACCCTATCTCTTGTTTCCCCACACATACGGACTCTAAAAATAGCCTATACTTATGTATTTCGAAATTACATGGGCCTGGCCCAATAATAAGGTGACGCAGCACCTAAAATAGCCTCGGGACGAAATTTATGAAGTGGCATCTTGTATATTTCGTCCAAGGCTTCATGCACCCATTATGGTGGCTTCAAAGTCCTGAAATCATCACTTGTAACTCCGTTCTTGTTCCCCTTGCGCATGCCATCATCTCCATGCTTGTTCTTGCTCCAATGTTCATCCTTCTCCAAGCTAGGCCCTTCATTTGTAAGCAAAACAAATGTATCCAATTTAGGCAGCATCATATTCTCATGAACATTAGAATCATTACCAAGAAACGAAAGTACCTGGTAATTTAGTTGGCGTGCACGAGCTCTAGTAATTGGTCCAGTATGTATAGCAGCAGAGGCTGTGGGTGTAACAATTGTATTGATGTCCTCATCAGCTTCTCACAAACCAGAGCTTCTCACAACAAGCCTGATAGTTTCGGTAGGGAACGTGCCACCTTCGGGGACGAAACGATATCCATTGCCTCTTATTGCTTTCAAAAAAATTGTCATGTCAACATAGAACAACAGGAGTGTTGTGTCAATTTTTGGGATTTTTCGGAGTTCGTTTGGACATTTTTATGCATTAATTGAGTTTTCAATGCATTTATGTGCATAATTCAAATTTGAACTACACGCACATGCTCTAATGCATATAAACTGGTTGAAAATTCAAATTTGTGCCCTTGGTTGCATGCTTAGGTCCCATGCAAGAAATGGGAATGAATGTCAAACACCCTGCCACGGTCACTCGGCCGCAAACATTGAGATACCTAGTTTTTAAATTCTAGTAAATCCAAAGCTCGTCTGAAATTCATGAAACTTGGCATGCTATCGTGGAGCGGCATCAACATGTTGTGGTAAAAAAATCCCATTTGGGGCAAGTTTGGGGATATGCTTCTCACAAACGAGAGCTTCTCAAAATAAGCATGTGGTTTCGGTAGGGAAGTTCCCACCTTTGGGGACGAAACAATATCCATTGCCTCTGATTGCTTTCAAAAAATTTCTCGTGTGAACATAGAACAACAGGAGTGTTGTGTCAATTTTTAGGATTTTTCGTGGTTCGTTTGGACATTTCATGCATTAATTGAGTTTTTAATGCATTTATGTGCATAATTCAAATTTGAACTGCATGCACATGGTCTAATGCATAGAAATTGATTGAAAATTCAAATTTGTGCCCTTGGTTGCATGCTTAGGTCCCATGCATGAAATGGGAATGAATGTCAAACACCCTGCCACGGTCACTCGGCTGCAAACATAGAGATACCCGGTTTTTAAATTCTAGTAAATCCAAAGCTCGTATGAAATTCATGAAACTTGGCATGCTATCATGGAGTGGCATCAACATGTCGTGGTAATTTTTTTGTCCCATTTAGGGCAGGTTTGGGGATATGCTTCTCACAAACGAGAGCTTCTCACAACAAGCCTGATGGTTTCGGTAGGGAACGTCCCAGCTTTGGGGACGAAACAATATCCATTGCCTCTTACTGGTTTCAAAAAATTTGTCATGTCAACATAGAACAACAGGAATGTTGTGTCAATTTTTGGGATTTTTCGGGGTTCGTTTGGACATTTTTATGCATTAATTGAGTTTTCAATGCATTTATGTGCATAATTCAAATTTGAACTACATGCACATGCTCTAATGTATATAAATTGGTTCAAAATTCAAATTTGTGCCCTTGGTTGCATGCTTATGTCCCATGCAAGAAATGGGAATGAATGTCAAACACCCTGCCATGGTCACTCGGCCGCAAACATTGAGATACCTGGTTTTTAAATTCTAGTAAATCCAAAGCTCGTCTGAAATTCATGAAACTTCGCATGCTATCATGGATCGGCATCAACATGTATGTGGTAATTTTTTTGTCCCATTTGAGGCAGGTCTGGGGATATGCTTCTCACAAACCAGAGCTTCTCACAATAAGCCTGATGGTTTCGGTAGGGAACGTCCCACCTTTGAGGATGAAAAGATATCCATTGCCTCTTGTTGCTTTCAAAAATGCTCTCGTGTGAATATAGAACAACAGGAGTGTTGTGTCAATTTTTGGGATTTTTCGGGGTTCGTTTGGACATTTTTATGCATTAATTGAGTTTGCATGTATTTATGTGCATAATTTAAACTTGAACTACATGCACATGATCTAATGCATATAAATTGATTGAAAATTCAAATTTGTGCCCTTGGTTGCATGCTTAGGTCCCATGCAAGGAATGGGAATGAATGTCAAACACCCTGCCACGGTCACTCGGCCACAAACATTGAGATACCTGGTTTTTAAATTCTAGTAAATCCAAAGCTCGTCTGAAATTCATGAAACTTGGCATGCTATCATGGAGCGGCATCAACATGTTGTGGTAAAAAAATCCCATTTGGGGCAAGTTTGGGGATATGCTTCTCACAAACCAGAGCTTCTCGCAGTAAGCCTGATGGTTTCGGTAGGGAACATCCCACCTTTGATCCCGAAACTATATCCATTGCCTCTTATTGCTTTCAAAAAATTTCTCATGTCAACATAGAACAACAGGAGTGTTGTGCCAATTTTTGGGATTTTTCGGGGTTCGTTTGGACATTTTATGCATTAATTGAGTTTTTAATGCATTTATGTGCATAATTCAAATTTGAACTACATGCACATGCTCTAATGCATAGAAATTGATTGAAAATTCAAATTTGTGCCCTTGGTTGCATGCTTAGTTCCCATGCAAGAAATGGGAATGAATGTCAAACAACCTGCCACGGTCACTCCGCTGCAAACATTGAGATACCCGGTTTTTAAATTCTAGTAAATCCAAAGCTCGTATGAAATTCATGAAACTTGGCATGCTATCATGGAGCGGCATCAACATGTTATGGTAATTTTTTTGTCCCATTTAGGGCAGGTTTGGGGATATGCTTCTCACAAACCAGAGCTTCTCACAACAAGCCTGATAGTTTCGGTAGGGAACGTGCCACCTTTGGGGACGAAACGATATCCATTGCCTCTTATTGCTTTCAAAATTTTTGTCATGTCAACATAGAACAACAGGAGTGTTGTGTCAATATTTGGGATTTTTCGGAGTTTGTTTGGACATTTTTATGCATTAATTGAGTTTTCAATGCATTTATGTGCATAATTCAAATTTGAACTACATGCACATGCTCTAATGCATATAAACTGGTTGAAAATTCAAATTTGTGCCCTTGGTTGCATGCTTAGGTCCCATGCAAGAAATGGGAATGAATGTCAAACACCCTGCCACGGTCACTCGGCCACAAACATTGAGATACCTGGTTTTTAAATTCTAGTAAATCCAAAGCTCGTCTGAAATTCAAGAAACTTGGCATGCTATCATGGAGTGGTATCAACATGATGTGGTAAATGTTTTGTCCCATTTGGGGCAGGTTTGGGGATATACTTCTCACAAACCAGAGTTTCTCACAACAAGCCTAATGGTTTCGGTAGGGAATGTCCCACCTTTGGGGACGAATCGATTTCCATTGCCTCTTATTGATTTCAAAAAAATTCTCGTGTCAATATAGAACAACAGGCGTGTTGTGTCAATTTTTGGGATTTTTCGGGGTTCGTTTGGACATTTTTATGCATTAATTGAGTTTTCAATGCATTTATGCGCATAATTCAAATTTGAACTACATGCACATGCTCTAATGCATATAAATTAGTTGAAAATTAAAATGTGTGCCCTTGGTTGCATGCTTAGGTCCCATGCAAGAAATGGGAATGAATGTCAAACACCATGTCACGGTCACTCGGCCGCAAACATTGAGATACCTGGTTTTTAAATTCTAGTAAACCCAAAGCTCGTCCAAAATTCATGAAACTTGGCATGCTATCATGGAGCGGCATCAACATGTTGTGGTAAAAAATTCCCCATTTGGGGCAAGTTTGGGGATATGCTTCTCACAAACCAGAGCTTCTCACAACAAGCCTGATGGCTTCGGTATGGAACGTCCCACCTTTGGGGACGAAACGATATCCATTGCATATAAATTGGTTGCATATTCAAATTTGTGCCCTTGATTGCATGCTTAGGTCCCATGCAAGAAATGGGAATGAATGTCAAACACCCTGCCACGGTCACTCGGCCGCAAACATTGAGATACCCGGTTTTTAAATTCTAGTAAATCCAAAGCTCGTATGAAATTCATTAAACTTGGCATGCTATCGTGGAGCGGCATCAACATGTCGTGCTAATTTTTTCGTCCCATTTGCGGTAGGTTTGGGAATATGCTTCTCACAAACCAGACCTTCTCACAACAAGGCTAATGGTTTCGGTAGGGAACGTCCCACGTTTGGGGACGAAACGATATCCATTGCCTCTTATTGCTTTCAAAAAAATTCTCTTGTCAACATAGAACAACATGAGTGTTGTGTCAATTTTTAGGATTTTTCAGAGTTCATTTGGACATTTTAATGCATTAGTTGAGTTTTCAATGCATTTATGTGCATAATTCAAATTTGAACTACATGCACATGCACATGCTCTAATGCATACAAATTGGTTGAAAATTCGAATTTGTGCCCTTGGTTGCATGCTTAGGTTCCATGCAAGAAATGGGAATGAATGTCAAACACCCTGCCACGATCACTCGGCCACAAACACTGAGATACCTGGTTTTTAAATTCTAGTAAATCCAAAGCTCGTCTGAAGTTCATGAAACTTGGCATGCTATCATGGTGCAGCATCAACATGTCGTGGTAAATTTTTTGTCCCATTTGGGGCAGGATTGGGATTTGCTTCTCACAAACGAGAGCTTCTCACAACAAGCCTGATGGTTTCGGTAGGTAACGTCCCACCTTTGGGGACGAAACGATATCCATTGCCTCTTATTCCTTTCAAAAAAATTCTCGTGTCAACATAGAACAACAGGCGTGTTGTGTCAATTTTTGGGGTTTTTCGGGGTTCGTTTGGACATTTTTATGCATTAATTGAGTTTTCAATGCATTTATGTGCACAATTCAAATTTGAACTACATGCACATGCTATAATGCATATAAATTAGTTGAAAATTCAAATTTGTGCCCTCGGTTGCATGCTTAGATCCCATGCAAGAAATGGGAATGAATGTCAAACACCCTGCCACGGTCACTCGGCTGCAAACATTGAGATACCTAATTTTTAAATTCTAGTAAATCCAAAGCTCATCTGAAATTCAAGAAACTTGGCATGCTATCATGGAGCGTCATCAACATGTTGTGGTAAAAAAAATCCCATTTGGGGCAAGTTTGGGTATAAGCTTCTCACAACAAGCCTGATGGTTTCGGTAGGGAACGTCCCACCTTTGGGGACGAAACCATATCCATTGCCTCTTATTGCTTTCAAAAGTTTTCTCGTGTCAACATAGAACAACATGAGTGTTGTGTCAATTTTTGGGATTTTTCGGGGTTCGTTTGGACATTTTTATGCATTAATTGAGTTTTCAATGCATTTATGTGCATAATTCAAATTTGAACTACATGCACATGCTCTAATGCATATAAATTGGTTGAAAATTCAATTTTGTGCCCTTGGTTCCATGCTTAGGTCCCATGCAAGAAATGGGAATGAATGTCAAACACCCTGCCACGGTCACTCGGCCGCAAACATTGAGATACCCGGTTTCTAAATTCTAGTAAATCCAAAGGTCGTATGAAATTAATGAAACTTGGCATGCTATCGTGGAGTGGCATCAACATGTTGTGGTAATTTTTTGTCCCATTTGGGGCAGGTTTGGAGATATGCTTCTCACAAACCAGAGCTTCTCACAACAAGCCTGATGGTTTTGGTAGCAAGGTGCCACCTTTGGGGACGAAACGATATCCGTTGCCTCTTATTGCTTTCAAAAAAATTCTCGTGTCAACATAGAACAAGAGGAGTGTTGTGTCAATTTTTGGGATTTTTCGGGGTTTGTTTGGACATTTTTATGCATTAATTGAGTTTTCAATGCATTTATGTGCATAATTCAAATTTTAACTACATGCACATGCTCTAATGCATATAAATTGGTTGAAAATCAAATATGTGTCCTTGGGTGCATGCTTATGTCCCATGCAAGATATGGGAATGAATTTCAAACACCAGGACACCGTTGATTGCCTGCAAAACATTGAGATACTTTTTAAAAAAAAATCTAGTAAATCTAAAACTCATTTGAAATTCATGAAACTTGTCGTGCTTTCATGGAACGGCACCCTGACATGTTGTGGTATTTTTCGTGTCCATTTTGAGAGAAGGCGCACTCAAATAACAGCCAAAAAATGCATTTTGAAAAAATAGCTCCCACTTTAATACCTCAAACGTTTGTGTAATTCAAATCGTGTGCGTTCTGTTAACCATTCATGTGACGCCACGTCTCTTCGTTTTAATGGCTATAGGAGGTGTCGTGCGGACAGCTGCTTGACATTGACTGAACGGGAGGCATGCGAGAGGAGTCCGGTGCGCAGGCTGACCGAGAGGCATGCAAGCTATCATCCAATGCATAGGCTCACTGAGAAGCGTGCGAGCTTAATGTCTACTACACAACCTTCTTCTTGTAGACATTGTTGGGCCTCCAAGTGCAGAGGTTTGTAGGACAGTAGCAAATTTCCCTCAAGTGGATGACCTAAGGTTTATCAATCTGTGGGAGGCATAGGATGAAGATGGTCTCTCTCAAATAACCCTGCAACCAAATAACAAAGAGTCTCTTGTGTCCCCAACACACCCAATACAATGGTAAATTGTATAGGTGCACTAGTTCGGCGAAAAGATGTTGATACAAGTGCAATATGGATGGTAGATATAGGTTTTTGTAATCTGAAAATATAAAAACAGCAAGGAAACTGATGATAAAAGTGAGCGAAAACAGTATTGCAATGTGTTGAAACAAGGCCTAGGGTTCATACTTTCACTAGTGCAAGTTCTCTCAACAATAATAACGTATTTAGATCATATAACTATCCCTCAACATGCAACAAAGAGTCACTCCAAAGTCACTAATAGCAGAGAACAAACGAAGAGATTATTTTAGGGTACGAAACCACCTCAAAGTTATTCTTTCTGATCAATCTATTCAAGAGTCCATAGTAAAACAACACGAATATATTCTTTCCGCTTGATCTATACTAGAGTTCATACTAGAATAACACCTTAAGACACAAATCAACCAAAGCCCTAATGTCACCTAGATACTCCAATGTCACCTCAAGTATCCGTGGGTATGATTATACGATATGCATCACACGATCTCAGATTCATCTATTCAACCAACACAAAGAACTTCAAAGAGTGCCCCAAAGTTTCTACCGGAGAGTCAAGATGAAAACGTGTGCCAACCCCTATGCATAAGTTCACAAGGTCACGGAACTCGCAAGTTGATCACCAAAACATACATCAAGTGGATCACGTGAATATCCCATTGTCACCACAGATAAGCACATGCAAGACATACATCAAGTGTTCTCAAATCCTTAAAGACTCAATCCGATAAGATAAATTCAAAGGGAAAACTCAATCCATTACAAGAGAGTAGAGGGGAGAAACATCATAAGATCCAACTATCATAGCAAAGCTCGCGATACATCAAGATCGTGCGAATTAAAAACACGAGAGAGAGAGAGAGAGAGAGAGAGAGAGAGAGATCAAACACATAGCTACTGGTACATACCCTTAGCCCTGAGGGTGAACTACTCCCTCCTCGTCATGGAGAGTGTCGGGATGATGAAGATGGCCACCGGAGGGGGATTCCCCCCTCCGGCAGGGTGCCAGAATGGGTCTAGATTGGTTTTCGGTGGCTACAGAGGCTTGCAGCGGCGGAACTCCTGATCTAGGT
The DNA here is from genome assembly GCF_018294505.1 of Triticum aestivum. Taxonomy (NCBI): domain Eukaryota; kingdom Viridiplantae; phylum Streptophyta; class Magnoliopsida; order Poales; family Poaceae; genus Triticum; species Triticum aestivum. The sequence continues at coordinate 263,854,020 of NC_057803.1, read as the reverse complement.
TATTTTCTGGAGGTTTCAGTATTTATAGGAATTTTTGGC
>NC_057803.1:263780084-263853693 GCF_018294505.1 Triticum aestivum | reverse complement strand
CTTTTCTGTAAAACTCAAAACCAAGGGGGAAAACATAAACTGGCACTGGGCTCTAGGTTAATAGGTTCCCAAAAATCATATAAAATAGCATATAAATGCATATAAAACATCCAAGATTGGCCCAACTCTTTTACTCCGGGGGCTTCTTTTGGTCCATAAAAAATCAGCAAAAATTGGCACGTCAATTGGACTCCGTTTGGTATTCCTTTTCTGTAAAACTCAAAAACAAGGAAAAACAGAAACTGGCACTGGGCCCTAGGTTAATAGGTTCCCAAAAATCATCTAAAATAGCATATAAATGCATATAAAACATCCAAGATTGATAATATAATAGCATGGAACAATCAAAAATTATAGATACGTTGGAGACGTATCAGAGCTGTATGTTGCGCAGTCTCACTGGGAAGCGAGCCCTTTGACTTCCATGGCCGCCCGCCTTCCTCTCCATTAATGGCGCACGAGCCGCTGTTTAATACGGGCGATCTTACTGTTCGCCTCCCATTCCCCTCCCTCCCGTGGACCTCCACCAACGCCATGGCGCAGAATGATCATCTGGCACTAGTCTTCAAGTTTGGTGAAGTCGACTCCAAGCCGGAGGAGATAGAAAATAAGGAGGAATGGGGCCTCATGGACATGGCCCAGAATGAGCTGGCCGCGGCGGTTGCTGCCCCCGCTCCCGTCCTAGCTCCCATCCCCGCGCCCGCGCCGGCGACCATCCCTGTAGCATTGACGGGCTGGTCGCCGAGCACTATCGCAGAGTTGGAAGCCGCGGGTGTCAGCGAGGTCTCCGCGGACACGCGCGAGCTCGTGTACACGCCAGCGCCAGCTCCCGTGCCCGTGCGTGCCCCTCCACCCACCGTGGCGCCGACCCCGGGGAATTTGGCTGCACCCACCGCGCCCGTGCCCCTGCCCGTGCGCGCCCCTCCACCCATCGCGGCGCCGGTCCCTGTGCGTTTGGCTGCACCCGCCGTGCCCATGCCCGTGCGTGCGCCCCCTCAGCGGCGCCAGTTGCAGTCCTCCCGCGCCCCGCCCGTCGATAGTGCGACGACATGATGTTTGATTTACAAGTGAAGAACATTTTGTGCTACCTTGAAGACTTCAACAACGCCATCCCAGAGGACGACAACGACTGCGTGGCATGCTGCCTCCATCGCCGCCGGAAATAGTTTTTTTCGGTTTAATACTGTGTCTCGAATTCTCGATCATATGAATATAAATTCGCAGTGTGACTGGATGAAAGATATGGTTTGAACGAACTTGCGTTTTTCTCTCTTAATGTACAGACTTATCAAACAATTTTATTTTGAAAAAACATCAATGGTTTTTAAATATAAAACACTCATTGCAAACATTTTCGTTAGAACACCCATATGCAAACCGACAGCTTCCCCAGGAAGCCAAGGGAAAATGTGTCGAGCAGGATTTCTGCAAAGTGAGAGCTATGGTCTTCCCTCACAGTGCAGGATTTGTGCATCCCTTCAACGCAAAAGGTTGTTTTGGATGACCCGTGTGCAACCACGTAGAAACAATTGGGTAAGATTTGCATCTGTCATTTTGGGTATGTTGCCATTTGTCAAACTGGAAAGATTGACATTTGTTTATCTAGTAGCATTGCCATTTGTCAACCTTGTAACACTGCGATTTGTCAAAATATGCAGCTAAAAATCACTAGCACTATATAATTTTTATTACTGAAATCACTAGCATTGTTCATATGGACACCACTAGCACGCGTGAGTTGATGGACGCATATGCAAATGTACCATTGATTACATACAACAAGTCATCAACCCACAGCGACAACGAGGATACACGTTGGATTATAGATCATTTACAAAACATTCTAGTAAAGTAAAGTTTTCCTCACACAACAAATAACAAAGCGATGAAATGAACTTCAGCTCAACCACTCGTCGGCGTTGGAAACGCTTGCTTTGAACCAGAAGTGATTCTTTGGGAAGGGCCAGCTACTGTCAATCTCGAGACCAACACGGGACTGACCAACCAGGCTGAAGCGGCCTATGTCAGGACCCATATTGGGATGGTAGGGAAGCATAGCAATGTTCGAGGTATAGATACAGTTGCTTCTCATAAATGGTAGTAATGTTGTGTCAACAGCAGTTGGATCGCCTTTCACCATCATTGGATAGTTTTGTCCAAGGAAGAGGGAGTTTCCTCCAAGACTTTCAATACTTAACCAGGGAGAAGGTGTTGGTGCTAGTACACTAGTATACATCCCGAATACCCTGCAATGGATGTTGGAATAGGCTCGGAGAGTGCGACCATGCGAGACAACACCTGCTTCCTTAGTAACATCAGCAGTGCCCTGTATACAGACAAGAAGAGGTGAACCATCGGAATAAGTTGCCAGGCGCCACTTGGTATATGGGTCCTGCTCGTGATCATCAACATCGTCATCTCCCCCTTGGTTATAAAAATTTTCAAGTATAGGTGGTTGAATGTTCACAGGACCTTGGAAACACAAGAAGGTTAATTAGTAAAGGGACACTAGCTAATCCGCATGCATGTGGATGAAACAATTATAATTACGATGGAAGATAAACATACCAAAAGCATCAGGATTCCATGCAAAAACAGTGCCATGAGTGGTGGCAGCAAACACAAGACCCTCGTATTGAATTGCATCACGGTACTCATCCGTGTATAGAAATTGATTTTTGATCAATATCCATCCAGTCGAACCACGAAGGACGGCAACAAGCTTGTCGAAGATAGCAACAACTTCATAGTTCGTGTAATCCCAAGAGCGGTTGGGAACTCAACAAATTGCTATCTTCCATAGACGACAGTCACCATGATCGTATTTGAACTCACGTAGAATACCGGTGTACTCAACCTCTGGGTAGTCTGAGATTTCTGGAAGTGGAACCCGGTGAGGAGTGTACACATTCACAAGTTCCCACTCGCAGTTGTACCCAATATAAACAACCCAATCTCCATTTGTGCCTGCCCAAGCCTTGCCCTCAAGCGATGGCATCTTAACATCACATGTATCATTATCAAGCGGCATCAACTTGCACAAGGCGAGGCTTTCGTCGTCCCCGCGCTAGTCAGCAGGGTCACGGTGAAGAAGATAGGGGAGATCAAACCACTCCTAGACCCTTGGGTTGCTTGTAATGATGTTTTTAGTTGAATCGAGAATGGTCTTGAACGAACCTGCCATGCTAGCCGAGGTGATGACTTCGCACCGATCAATGAGTTCCTCCACCACGTCATTTTTCAGATCGGGGCAAGAATAACGGGGTCATTTCCGGCCTGTTCCCTCCATGGAGAAGCTGGTCGAACAATGGCAGAAGGAAGGGTGAAGGCAAATGGAGGGAGGAAGAGTGTACGATAGCAGTTCCAAATCGAGAGGAAAAGGTGAAGAGGCGGTGGACGGTTGCCACGGTACAAGAAGAGGCTAGTGGGGAGCGAACGGTTGCCACAGAGGTCACACACTGACGACAAGGCTGAGTGAACCGCATGTCGTATATCGCACACACCTTGATTTGGCTGACCGTTTCTTTTGTGTTGCCTAGTCACAAACAATTCATCCGAGTGAAGTGTATGTTGTACATCGCACACACTTTCATCTGGATGCCCATTTCTTTTGCATTGCCTAATCACAAACAGTTCATCCGAGTGAACCGTATGTTGTATATCGCACACACCTTCATCTGGCTGCTCGTTTCTTTTGTTCCTCCTCATCACAAATAGTTAATTGAACTGAATTGTATGCCCTGCATCGCACATGCAACTAAAATCTGAACCGTGTTTGATGCATCCGTCATCGCAAATGTCTTGCACCTTTTTTGACGGGTTTTTTACACCACCGTTTGCGATTATTACATGGCACACGGTTTCGTCGAAGGGTCTCTGATCGTAGTGTCATGTTAGCAGCATCCTGCAGTAGTGTATAGATCAAAGCTTCGACAAATGATAAAATGAATGAAATACATCGTTGCTTTGAGAAGTATGTGATAAGCAAGAGCTGCCCCTAAATTTGTGCATTATTAAAGATTTGTGTTTGAATGCAAATGCACAATCGATTAGGATCATGGGTCGCTCTTCCATGCCACATACATCTTGGTGGAGCGCACAAAATGATATGAGTGAAATAACATGCATGCATCACCGAAGACATAAGTGTAATTCTAGAGATAAGAATTAAGCACGCATAAGCATAGTATGATCAACCACATAACCAAATGTAGTATCTCATGAGCATAAAAACAACCAAGTAGCATGAATCAAATGGACATAGTAGCAAAATAGCAATAAAAACCAAAGAGCAAGAGCGAGACACTCTCTCTCTCTCAAAGCCAGTGATGTGTAAATTTCTCCCCTTTGGCAACAAGTTACCAAAAAGCTCGAAAAAGTATAGAGCTATGCGTCTCTCTAGGCACGATCCTCTGGAGCTCCTGAAGGGGCCTTCTGCCTTATGGCTCCGATGTGTGTAGATGGCGTTGAGACAACTGCGTCTGCAAATGCCTCTGCTGATGTTTGCTGGACCGGCGGAGTGGATACTGGAGGTGGCACTGAAGTTGTAACGGCAGGTGTAGAGTGAGTAGGCCTCGTGTCTGCAACTAGCATAGCTGAAGATCTGGGTGCCCTGGGTACAGTCGTAACCTCTTAGTGGTAAGACTTGTCAGGACCGTGGGACTGGGGGTACCCAGGCCCGTCTGCCTGCGGCCCAAGGCACGGCACCTGGCGTGGGCCCAGCACGATTCAGCTTCAAGGCTTTGAGAACAAGACCCTCGCGAGGGCCCCCACCTCATGAGGTGAACATCAGCGAGCGTTGTCATGAGCTTCCCGAGGGCCTCATGGAGGGCAACCTCTTGAGGCGGCCTCCCGAGGCCCCTCGCGGGGCGGATATGTCTAGGCTCGCCAGGCCCCGCTTTGCGACTACATGTGGGTGACGCGAGCCACGACGAGTGGAGCCAGAAGAGCGTCAGTGGGCGCGGATAAGGATGTTTTCCTCTTGTGTGCTAAGGGAGCAAGGATGATGCATTGGCTCCCAAAGAAATCTCCAAAGGTTGTCGTTTTGGTGCAAGACGACCAGGACAGCAGGCGCACCAGGATGAAGGTCATCGTCGAGCCTTTAGTCAGGATAAGTTGTACTATTGCTCCCCTTTGAATTTGGTAGGTGTGGTAACCCTTCCTGCCTAGTTTTCGAGGGAAGAGGACCAAGGCTGATATAAGTATAGGCTAGTCTCCACCGTAGAGAAGGGTCGAATCCTGAGCCCTCCCGAGGCAGTTCATCTTCCTTGTACACTCATATTCATCCTCCCTCGCGAGGCAGTCCACCCCAAAGCAGGAGTAGGGTCTTACACCGAAGGTGGCCCGAACTAGGGTAAAATATCATGTTGTGTCCTTCTTTCATCTCGCTCCAGCACGCCGGAGCATTGCCATGAGGTTGAGCAGCGAGGCAGAGTTTAGTGGAGTTCTCTGAGCACAGCCCAGAGTTCGGACCTGTTCCTGGGTCCCCGGAACCCCTATTCCGACATTTGGCACGCCAGATGGGGGTGTGCCGAAGTTCCTCCGCTCCGCTTCATTCCCGCTTCACCGTCCCCATGGTTGACGCTCGTCGTGTTTGTGTCCAGCGCTGCGTAGCTCGTGTCGCCCAAACGGAGCCTAAGGGCCGCGGCGGCCGTCGCCACTCCACCTCAGTCATGGCCAACGCCGCCACCAACCCTGCCGCTCACTAGCAGCGGGACTCCTCCCTGTCACCCTCCGTGTAGCACGATGGCCACACCGCTAAGCCTGCGCTCACCCCGGCAACGGCTTCGTCCTCATATGCTCATCGCGGGCCGGCAAACATGTAGGCTGCGCTCCTCATGGCGCAGCGAGCTGCTGCACTACCACCCCGCCAATGAAGGCTACGATGCCTGGCTTGGCCGCATCACCGAGTTCGTCAATGCCGCGGGTGAGGCCCCGGTGCCCTCTCACTCGCTACTCCTCCATCGTCTCGCGCAGGCGACGTGGCGCATGGTGCGCCTCTGCCCCCTCCCGTGCATGGCGACAATGCTGAGCCCCTGCATGACGCACAGTCGCGTGACCCGCCGTGCAGAGCACCCCTACTAGCTCAAGATGAGGCCATCTGCCATATTGTGCATCAGCCCCCGCTTGATGTTGTCGGATTCAGGGCTCCGTAGACCCGAGAAGGTTCAAACTCAGGGGCATGTACGAAGATCTCAACCTCTCAAATCTAGAGCTCGCCGCCCCGTAGCCTAGCCTAGCCGGATTCGTGAGGGTGAGGGAGAAGATGAACACGACAGTTTACCCAGGTTCGGGCCACCTTACGGTGTAAAACCCTACTCCTGCTTTGTGGTCGATTGGCCTCACGAGGGGCTGAGGATGGCCCCTAAGAGAGGGCGCGGCCGTCCCCGCAAATCCGCGGCTACGCCGGTGACGTCTTCATGAGGGCGCTGGCGTCCACCTTTGGCGGCTCGCAATGACTTCAACAGCCGGGAGATGGGACTCTGATACGTCTCCAACGTATCTATAATTTTTGATTGTTCCATGCTATTATATTATCTGTTTTGGGTGTTTTATATGCATTAATATGCTATTTTATACTATTTTTGGTACTAACCTATTAACCTAGAGCCCAATGCCAGTTTCTATTTTTTTCCTTGTTTTTGAGTTTCACAAAAAAGGAATACCAAACGGAGTCCAAACGGAATGAAACCTTAGCGATGATTTTTCTTGGACCAGAAGACACCTGTTGGACTTGGACTCCAAGTCAAAAGACCTTGGAGTAGACGAAAAACCATAGGGGCGCACCCTAGAGGGGTGCCCCTGCCTTGTGGCCTACTCCAAAACCTCCTAACCTAATTCTTCGTCCTATATATTCACATATATTCCCAAAGCTCCAGAGGCATGCACGAAAACACTGTTCCACCGTTGTAACCTTCTATACCCGTGAGATCCCATCTAGGGACCTTTTTCGGCACCCTGCCAGAGGGGGGTTCGATCACGGAGGGCTTCTACATCAACTCTATTGCCCTTCCGATGAAGCGTGAGTAGTTTATCTCAGACCTACGGGTCCATAGCTAGTAGCTAGATGGCTTCTTCCCTCTCTTTGATTCTCAATAGCATGTTCTCCTCAATGTTCTTGGAGATCTATCCGATGTAATATTCTTTTGCGGTGTGTTTGTCGAGATTCGACGAATTGTGGATTTATGATCAGCTTATCTATGAATATTATTTGAATTTTCTCTGAATTCTTATATGCATGATTTGATATCTTTGTAATTCTCTTCGAACTATCGGTTTGGTTTGGCCAACTAGATTAGTTTTTCTTGCAATGGGAGAAGTGCTTAGCTTTGGGTTCAATCTTGCGGTGTCCTTTCCCAGTGACAGTAGGGGCAGCAAGGCATGTATTGTATTGTTGTCATCGAGGTTAGAAAGATGGGGGCTTCATCATATTGCTTGAGTTGATTCCTCTACATCATGTCATCTTACTTAATGCGTTACTATGTTCTTCATGAACTTAATACTCTAGATACAGGCAGGAGTCGGTCGATGTGTGGAGTAATAGTAGTAGATACAGAATTGTTTCGGTCTACTTGACACAGACGTGATGCCTATATTTCATAATCATTGCCTTAGATATCGTCAGAACTTTGCGCTTTTCTATCAATTGATCGGCAGTAATTTGTTCACCCACCGTATTATTTGCTATCTTGAGAGAAGCCTCTAGTGAAACATATGGTTCCTGGGTCTATTTTCCATCATACAAGTTTTCGGTCTACAATATTAGTTTCCGATCTACTATTTTTGCAATCTTTTACTTTCTGATCTATGAACCAAAAATACCAAAAATATTTACTTTATTGTTTGTTTAGTTTCATTTATCTCCATCAGATCTCACTTTTGCATGTAACCGTGAAGGGATTGACAACCCCTTTATCGCCTTGGGTGCAAGTTGTTTGATTGTTTGTGCAGGTATTAGGTGATTTGCACGTTGTCTCCTACTGGATTAATACCTTGGTTCTCAAACTGAGGGAAATACTTATGTCTACTTTGTTGCACCATCCTTTCCTCTTCAAGGGAAAAACCAACGCAAGCTCAAGAAGTAGCAGACTCCCCCGCGAGGGTGGTCACGGGGGTGCTAGCAGCCATGGCCAAGGGGGGAGGCGTGTTGTGGCCAGCCGACCGCCGCGCCCGCGCGCCCGCTCGAGCGACTCGGCGCTTGAGTTCATCGTGTGGGTGGAGGTCCCTCCACGTGCTTGGCTTCTACTTCCAAACTCCTTCACGGAGGAGCTGCCAGCGGCATGACCCATTGGGCTACGGCTGTAGCCCGGCGGCCGCTGCAATGGGTCCTGATGGGTGGAGGTGGACGTCAACTCCATCGGCCATGTGTTCCTGACCCATGGATGGCAGCCATTTGCCCGCGCCCACGGTCTGAAGGGGAGGTGCACCCTCCACTTTAAGTATGATGAGGTAGCAACGCTCTTCGTCAGGGTCTTCGGGGAGGATGGCAGCCGCCTGGGGTTCTACCTGGAGGGCGACGACGACGGCGACCACCCTTCGAACGACGACGACCGGCGCGGCGGCGGCGTCCTTGGCGGTGAACTTGCCTTGGTCGCCGCACCTCCAGCAGCAACGACGACGTCCCCTCTGGGGGGAGTTCGAGCAATGACGACTACGACGAGCCGCCGAGCCACCGCACCTAGACCCAAGAGGGAGGCAGGCCGCCATGTCGTCTTGCTCCCGCTCAGGGGGATATCAAGCCACCTCATCAACACACCCCCATTAAGCAGGAGGAGGACTCCGACTAAGCGTGGGTGGTGACGGAGCCATCCCTCGGGAGCAGCGACCATTGGGAGGCCGCTTCTTTTGCTTCACCCTTTTTTTGAAATTCCTACATCAAGAGTTTGCGAAGGGCCTCGTGGGGGCATGTAATGAACTGCGGCACTTGCACCTTTATGTTAGTGTTTCTTGCTCGCACCTCAACATTACATTATTGTTAATCGAAAGGTTCCTCCCTGGCATGATTAGGATAACTTAGCTTGGTGCAGTCGCGGCCCTTGGCGGGTCCCCTTGTCATGGGGGCATGCCCCGGCTCCTCCGGAGCTTCTCCTGGTGGCGGCGCGGTTAAAGTGCCAGAGCGGCCTAGGGAGGCCCCTTGTCGCGCTCTGGACTCTTGAATGGTAAGCCACCCGCGGGCCTCCGGAGAACCCACGAGGGTCCAAAGCCTCTGGAGTGTCGCTTGTATAGGTCCCTATAGCCCCTAGGTGTGACCCCCAGCGAGACCAGGAGGTTTGCGCTCCTGAGGTCGATGGCTCGCTCGAGAGCACCGTGTGAGGATTTTGCCAAGGCCTTAGCGAGGTGTTCGCGCAAGCAGGCCTGCTGGCAGGTCGGTTCAGGCGTATACACCGTGCCTAGCCCCCTCTCGCGGGACGCGATAGAGGGAGCCACGGGCAGCCACCGCACTGCCTAAAGACGAAACTCAAGAGATAAAACACCGGTGAAAGAAGAAAGACCAGGCAACTCCCCCCTTTTTTGAACAAAAATGCAAGAACTGCAAGTTTCATTCCAAAAAGTAGCAAATGGGTTACAAGAGCAAAGCAAGAGAACAGCCGTGTCTGGCACCTATGCTAGTCTTCTAGTCTTCCCGCCAGCACGGAGCATGGGGCTTCCACTAGGCGTGGGCATAGTCGCTGATTGACCATGTCGTCCGCCAGCGTGGAGCATGGGGCTTTCACTTGGGCGTGGGTGGGAGCCCCGTGAGGCCCAGGGGTGGCGCTCAGGAGACTCCGGGGTGTGTACAGCCCCACTCATTATTACATGAGAGTGTCATGGGTAGAATCTCCAGACGTGCTGGATGTTCCAAGCATTCTGGATGGAGACCCCGTCCTGCGTCTCCAAGCGTACGACAGCAGGCCTGCAGACGCGGGCGACCCTGAACGGGCCCTCCCACATGGGTGAGAGCTTGTGAACGCCCTCCCTGGAAAGGACCCACCTCAGGACGAGGTCACCACCTCGAGGGTCTGGGAGCGGACATTGCGGCAATGGTAACGCCGCAGCGCCTACTGCTACCTCGCTGTGCGGAGCGAGGCCTAGCAACGGGATTCCTCCCCGAGCACGAGGTATGTCCCTCACGAGGCATCCTGATGTGCCTTGTTGAATGCCAGGACCCACGGGGAGCAATGCCTGACCTCGTGAGGGAGGACCACCTCGGCTCCGTAGATGAGGAAGAACGGGGTCTCGCAGGTGGGCTGAGCCGTGATGGTGCAAAAATCACAACACAAACCGAAGCTCACCGAGCCAACCCCTGCCATAGGTCTCGAGATTCTTCTTGAAGCTCCTTATTTTGAGGCCCCTCAGGACCTCCGCATTAGCGCGCTCGGCCTGGCCATTGCACCACCGAAGCGTAGCATACCTACATTCCAAGGTTAGCGAAATACATCCTGAAGAGGTTGCATGTGAACTAGGAACCATTGTCAGTAATGATACGATTGGGGACACCGAAACGGCTCATGAGGCCCTTGATGAACTTGACGGCCCAGCCAGGGGGGATGGCATGTACGGGTCCCACCTCTGCCCACTTGGTGAACTTGTCGACGGCGACGTAGAGGTAGCGGTATCCGCCGGTAGCTCGAGGGAAGGGGCCCAGGATATCCAACCCCCAGACCGCGAACGGCCATGAGAGCCGGATGGTCTGGAGGCCTTGCGTTGGCTAGTGAATCTGCTTGACATGGAACTGGCAGACCTCGCAGGATCGCACTAGCTCGGTGGCGGCGCTGAGCACCGTTGGCCAGTAGAAGCCACTACGGAACACCTTGCTCACGATGGTGCGTGACGAGGAGTGATGCCCGCAGTCCCCGTTGTGGATATCGGCCAACAACTCGTGCCCTTGTTCTTCGGATATGCACCGCAGTGAGACGTCGTTGGGGCATCACTGGTATAGCTCGCCGTCCTGCAAGCAATAGGCAGTGGCCTAGCGGACCACCTGCTCCGCGTCCTCCTCTTTCTCTGGCAAGGTGTCATGAAGTAGGTATGCCTTGAACTCCTCAGTCCAGTAGCCGGCCTGAGGCTCCAGCACCAGAGAGTAAGCGGGCTCCCGAGGTCAGGCAACAAGTCGGGGCTCCCGAGGTCGGGGCCGGTGGCAGCTCCTCCCTGAGCAACGCCAAGCCCGTGGTTGGGGGGCCGCTGACGGCTTGTGGAGCCTTTCCTCGAAGACGTCGGGCCTCTGGGGCTCATGTCGGGACGCCCTCTTGGTGATGTCATCTGCTTCCTTGTTCGCGCCTCGCGGGACGTGCTGCAATTCCAAGCCTAGGAAGCGCTTTTCAATATTACGTACCTCTTCTAGGTAAGCCTCCATGTGCTCATCCTTCCGCTTGTACTCTTTGTTGGAGAAGTGGACGAGGAGTTGGGAGTCTCCCTTGATGGTGAGGCGCTTGATCCCCAAGGCGGCTGCGGCCCTGAGGCCAGCAATTGAGCTCTCATACTCTGCGATGTTGTTGGAGACCTTCTCGTTGTGTTGGAAGCAAAGTTGCACAGCGTAGTAGAGCATGTCCTCGGTTGGCGAGATGAGCACAACTCCAGCCCCCGTGCCCTGCCGCGCGAAGGCGCCATTGAAGTGCATGACCCATTCGTCGAGTGCCTCGTCGCCAGGCGTGAGGGATTGGCCCTCGTCCAGCTCACGCTCTGGAGCGTCGGTCCATTCCGCCACGAAATCATCCAGGGCCACCCCCTTGATGACCCTGGTCGTGCTGAACTCCAGCTGGAAGGCATGCAGCTCGATGTTCCATTCCACAACCCTTACCACGGCGTTGGGGCTGCGCAATATCTTCTCTAGGGGATACTTCGATACGACCTTGATGGGGTGGCCCTAGAAGTAGTGACGCGGCTTCCTAGAGGCGATGAGGAGCACGAGCAGAAGCTTCTGCTGCATGGGGTAGTGCACGCATGCGTCGCGTAACACCGTGCTGACGAAGTACACCAGATGCTCGACGAGGGGCAAGGTGTTGGAGATGTCTTGCTTCGCGAGGGGCTCGAGGGGCTTGTGAGCCTTGGGGGTCGGTGAAGCGACGAGACCCTCAAAAGTGCCGCCCTAGGGCAGTGAAGGTTGTGCGGCTTCTCGCGTGCCGCCTCACTTTGAACCCGCGCCGGCGGGTCCTTCCCTGGCCGCCACGAGTGTCGCGCTGGCCGAGTGGGGGGTGGCCGCCAGGTACAGCACCAGGGGCTCGTGCGGACGAGGTGCCACCATGATAGGCGGGATCATGAGGTATCGCTTGAGGTCTTCGAAGACCGCCTCAGCTTCCGGGGTCCACTCGAACGGTCCCTTCTTCTTCATCAGCTTAAAGAAAGGGAGGGCACCCTCACCAAGCTTGGAAATGAAGTGCCCCAAGGAGGTCATGCACCCCGCGACCTTCTGCATCTCCTTGAGGGTCTGAGGCGGGCTCATCCGCTCTATTGGCTTGACCTTCTCGGGGTTGGCTTCGATCCCCCTGTGCGACACCAGGAAACCCAGCAGCTTGTCGGACGGGACCCCGAACACACACTTCTCCGGATTGATCTTCAGCTTAATGTTACGCAGGTTAGCGAATGTTTCTTCCAGGTCTTTGATCAGGATCCTCACATCCCTCGACTTGACCATGATGTCGTCGATGTATAACTCCGCATTCCTCCCCAACTGCGGCCTGAGCGCTATGTGCATAAGTCGCTGGAAAGTGGTGCCAGCATTCTGCAGCCCGAAGGGCATGCAAGTGTTGCAGTAAACACCACACGAGGAGATGAAAGTTGTCTTCTCTATGTCCTCTGTCGCCATTTTGATTTGATGATATCCAGAGAAAACATCCAAGAAGCATAGGAAATCGCACTCGGCGATGGAGTCCACGATCTGGTCGATATGCGGGAGCGGGAAAGGATCCTGAGGGCGGGCCTTGTTAAGGCTGGTGTCGGTGTCAAAACCGGCGGATCTCGGGTAGAGGATCCCGAACTGTGCGTCTAAGGCGGATGGTAACAGGAGGCAGGGGACACGATGTTTTACCCAGGTTCGGGCCCTCTTGATGGAGGTAAAACCCTACGTCCTGCTTGATTTATTCTTGATGATATGGGTAGTACAAGAGTTGATCTACCACGAGATCGAAGAGGCTAAACCCTAGAAGCTAGGCTATGGTATGATTGTATGTTGTCCTATGGACTAAAACCCTCCGGTCTATATAGACACCGGAGGGGGCTAGGGTTACACAAGGTCGGTTACAAAGGAGGAGATATACATATCCGTATTACCTAGCTTGCCTTCCATGCCAAGTAGAGTCCCATCCAGACACGAGACGAAGTCTTCAATCTTGTATATTCATAGTCCAACAGTCCGGCCAAAGGATATAATCCGGCTATCCGGAGACCCCCTAATCCAGGACTCCCTCAGTAGCGCCTGAACCAGGCTTCAATGACGATGAGTCCGGCGCGCAGTATTGTCTTCGGCATTGCAAGGCGGGTTCCTCCTCTGAATACACCACGGAAGAATTTGAATAAAAGGATAGTGTCCGACCCTGCAAAATAAGTTCCACATTCCATCGTAGAGAGAATAATATTTCCACAAATCCAATTTGCTGACTTGTTTTGGCAACACGACATTATGCCATGGCCCGGTGATTATTCGAACTGTTTCCTTTAACTAGCCCCACACATAACGTGAGGCAGTTTTTTGACACGTCTTGTCAAAGCAGAGATCGTGTCCCCTTATCACGGGATTCTCATCAATACGGGCGTGGGTAACCCAACCGCGCCATCGATTACGGTGCTTGGGGGATAAGCGAGTTTTACCAGGCTAGTGGGGGCGCATAGTTTCGGCCGCCCATATAAAGGGATAAGGATTCACCTTTTCATCCACGCTTCTTCCTCCTTTGCTCATCCATTTTCGCACACTCGAGCTCCAGCGCCCAATTCCGCATTTCCCACCTCGACCTTCTCCAACCATGTCCGGAGCGGGAGGCAGGTGGATGGTCTCCTCCTTCACGGAGGGACACATCAAGAAGCTGAGGAGAGCCGGATACCTACCCGACGACATCGCGCACCGGCTCCCAGATGAGGGGCAGCTCATCCCCACCCCCAGGCCCCATGAGAGGGTAGTGTTCCTTACCCATTTCCTCCGCGGACTGGGATTCCCTCTCCACCCATTCGTCCGGGGGCTCATGTTCTACTACGGCCTGGATTTCCACGATCTGGCCCCTAACTTCATCCTCAACATCTCGGCATTTATCGTCGCGTGCGAGGCCTTCCTCCGCATCAAGCCCCACTTCGGCTTATGGCTGAAGACCTTTAATGTCAAGCCGAAGGTAGTGAGCAGCCGCCAGGCAGAGTGTGGAGGTGCCATGGTGGGCAAGATGCCCAATGTCACATGGCTCGAGGGCTCCTTCGTGGAGACCGTAAAGGGGTGGCAATCGGGGTGGTTCTACATCACCGAGCCGCGTGACCCTAAATGGGTAGCGGCCCCCGAGTTTCGATCTGGCATCCCCACGCGGCTCACCTCCTGGCAAGAGAAGGGTCTGTCCTGGGGTAGTTTGGGAGAGCTGACCGGACTCCAAACATGTGTTCAAAACATGGTGAACAAGAAGCTCAAACCCGTCAACGTAGTCCAGGTCATGCTCATTCGCCGGATCCTCCCGTGCCAACAACGGGCTTTCAACTTTTGGGAGTTCGACCCGGCCCAGCACCGAACTCTGAACAGGCTCTTCGACACAACTCATGAGGATGCCTGGAAGGTTCTATTCAAGGGGGCCGAGGTTCCCCCTCCCACTACCGAGGATCGCGGATTCTGCGCGAAGCGCCAAGCCAGCACGGTAAGTTGTTTTACCTCTCACGGGATACTTGTTTTTCATAGTTTGACTCTACGTGGGATCTAAGCTCCCGTACCTTTGACAGGACTGGTAGGAGACGGCCAGACAGATCGACTGTCCGGCTCCATTGCCCGAAGGCCCAGCAGACGCTCCTGACGAAGATGCTGACTCCGGCTCCTTACAAGGTGCCGGAGAAGACCAAGAAGGCCAAGGGAACCCAAAAGAGTTCCCGACGCCAGGCGTCATTGGACTCATCATCCGGTAACTCTGCGACACACTCCTCCCCCGAAGACGAGGAGGGAGAAGAAGATGCTCCCCCTTCAGTTGGGGGAGACAAGAAAAGGAAGGCCGCCCCAACTGGGGAGGCCGAAGGGTCCAAGAAGGGAAGGACTCCCCTTCCGGACAGTTCCACCACCGCCGCCGAAGGCGAAGACGAGTGGCTGCTCAGGGCCAAGCCCCTGGCGAAGTCATAAGTATTCGGATACCAGAGTAACTCATAGCATTCCTTTGTCGCACTGCTTCTCCTAACGCCGAATATGATTATGCAGGCCGCCGCGAGCCCGTATCGATGTATCGTCGGACGGCTCCCTGGGCTCGTCGGATATGGATAGTCATCCACTTTCGACTGCCACCTCCCCTTGCCCTGCAGATGACGCCGAGGTATTGTCTCAAGAGGCACCGTGTCGAGGGGAGACAGTCCCGGAGGTGCCTCAAGGCGACCTTTCAGACTCCGGGAGCAGAGGGAACAAGGCCCCTGAGGGCTCCGAGTTCGGCCCTCAGCCGAACACCGCGCCGGAACCTCCAGTGGTTCCGGACTCGAGCAGGCGGCCTCCTTACAAGAGGGGCAAGACGCCTATGCCAGTGACCTCTGTCCATCCAGAGGCGCCGGACAATCTGCTGGGAGCGCTTCACAGCGCTTCCATCGATGAGGAGCACCGTACTATTATGAGTGCGGTGGTCCAGAAGGTTCAGTCCGCCAAGAGCGGATTGACTGAAGCCTGTGCCAGCCTTCTAACAGGCTTTGAGGTAAGTGTTTAAAATATAGGAAAAATATTACCGCATAGACAGTAGCCCCTGATGCTTTGTTCGGTGTTCACAAAGAAAAGCCGAACAGAGGATCAAACAATATCGCAGGAATCTAATATAAGTATGTCAATATGCGTATGCAGGCTTCGCTGCTGGCATCTGCCGCACTGACTGCGGAGGTCGCCGCGCTGAAGCAGGACCTTAAAGGGTCCAAGGATGAGCTCGGCCTTGCCAAGAGGCAGCTCGAGGAGAACAAAGGTAAGTAGTACCTAGTCTATGGATATGTATAAAAAGAATGCGATTGCAAAATGACAGGATCATCATGAATTTGCCAGGGCCACGACCGAAGTGGCGACCCTAAAGCAAGCGTTGTCCGAGGCCGAAGATAAAGCGGCCAAGGAGCACACCGAGCGGGAAAGGCAAGAAGCTCGGGTGGGCGAGGTGCAGCAAGAGCTCCAGGCTCTTGTGACGAAGCACGAGGCACTAGAGCTTGACTCAAAGACGCGAGAGTCTGAGCTTGCCGCGGCCCTCGAGAGCGCAAAGAGTGCCAAGGCCGAAGCCCAAAAGGCCCTCCAGGAGATTGACGCGATGAAGAAAATAGCGGCGGGTAAGGCATTCTATATGCATAGCAAGCATGTGAAAGTAAACTACCTATTACTTACCCGGATCCGGAGCTCTCCAGGAGCATTCGCAGATTTGCCCCGCAGCGTGTCGGATGCAGCACAGTTTTACCAGGCCGAGGAGGGAAGCTCAATGGAGAAGCTGTTCTGGTCTCAGTATACTGGGACCGAACACCCAGTGCCTATGAGCGACCAGCTGAAGCAGCTGGTCGAGCTACACAAGGCGGCCGAACAGGCTATGAAGGGCTTTATAGTCCGGTTGTGGCCTGGCGACGCCCTTCCGAATAGCTACTTCGGCCTGGTGAGGCGGCTTGTGGATGCCTGCCCACGGCTGTAAGTCGTCAAGCGGTTCGTCTGCATCGAAGGTGCACGCCGGGCTTTCGCTCATGTGAAGGTGCAATGGGCCAAGCTAGACGTCGTGAAGCTGATCAAGGAAGGACCACCGCAGGGCAAGGAGCATCGCACCCCCGAAATTTATTATGAGGGTGTCCTGAAGGGTGCCCATCTTGTAGCAAAAGAATGTCCAAAGGATGTAATATTTGAGTAAACTTGCTCATGTGATCTTGTATGATGAAAACTTGTTTCATATGCGCTATGCAACACTTGTTTGAATTTAAAATATTACCTTCTGTTTGGCTGTTTATCCAATCTGAGAGATGGCTAGTCCTTGGCTTCTGCCCCCATGCCGCGAGTGCTGGGGTGTTCGGGATAAACCTGAGCACTCTTGTTCCCATTTTTGGGTCCTTCGAGGGAGGTGCTCAGCACAGCGAACAAGGCAACCGGACTAATAATGCTTTATCACTCTCACTTAGCCATATAATTCTATAATTTTAAATTTCGGCGAAGCCCCTGGTATTCGGAAGGCCGAATTCGGGGCGCGATACACGCCTCTAAGCCGGACAGGACCGGCTCCTCGCTCTAAGCGGCATAAGTCTTTAGGGACTCGAAACCTCGCCGAACAGCGACCAGTCTCTCGCCTTATCATGACAGTCAATTTTAGCTTTCTCTACTGAGGTGCTTAGCCCAGCAGAACCGGGGCACAATCGCAGTAGTTCTCCTAGTGCTACCTTAGCCGATAGAGCGGAACGTAAGGTACCAAAACATAGGAGCCGAGCAAACCCAACATTTGACCAAAGACATGATTCGGAGCTGATGCATATAATGCTATAAGTTCGGGGTGCCGCACTTGTGAAAGTGTTCAGACTTCTCACACCATAATGTGGGGTACTTAAGCCCCTGGTGTATTGGCCATACCAAAGTGTACGGTTGCAAGGCGTCATTAATGAACACATATATATAAAACAAGAATGCAATAATAGTCATAATGTTATGCATTGTTTATTCAAAAAGGTGCGTTAAAGCAGAATGATACAGATAATGCGATAAGAAAAAAGTAGGACTATGTCCCTTCCAAAGGCAAGCTGAGGAATAGTATTAAAGCAAATATTTCACTCGTTATCGTAATCCACCTGGGAATTCCGTGGTGTGACGTAGCTTTCTGCCTCCTTGGTTGCTGCATCATGTGTTCGGCAATCATGCTGCCGGACAGGGTTTCCAGAGATTAAAGTCCTGAAAGAGAAAAATAACAAAGCGGGAAGCCCCTAGTGCGGTTTAAGCCGCGTATTGGGGCGTGTCGTAGTTGTGCCCCCCTCCCCGCCTGTGCCTATGGTATTTTTAATGCGTAATTATGTACGCGTGGCACGAATATCGCCATTTGGCTTGGGCCGGGGTGGGGGCCGCATTGCTACACGAGCTCAGATCATGCCGGGCGGTCTAGTTGCCGATTACTCCGAGCGCGCTTGAAGGTGTCCGGGTCTTGAAACGCCAAACTGGTGGATTGCCTTGAGAGGCTACTTTGCGCTTCTGCTGCGAGGGCTGCAGTGTGCTCCTCCGTGCGGAGAGAGCGCTCTGTGTTTCCATTAACTGTAATGTCCCCCCGAGGTCCTGGCATCTTGAGCTTGAGGTATGCATAATGCGGTACCGCATTGAATCTTGCAAATGCGGTTCGCCCGAGCAGTACATGATAGCCACTGCGGAACGGGACTATATCGAAGATTAATTCTTCGCTTCGGAAGTTATCCGGGGATCCGAAGACTACTTCCAGTGTAATTGAGCCTGTGCAATGGGCCTCTACACCTGGAATGACACCTTTAAGGGTCGTTTTTGTGGGTTTGATCCTTGAGGGGTCTATACCCATTTTGCGCACTGTGTCCTGGTAAAGCAGGTTCAGGCTGCTGCCGCCATCCATAAGGACTCGAGTGAGGTGAAATCCGTCGATGATTGGGTCTAGGACCAGTGCGGTGAATCCGCCATGACGGATACTAGTGGGATGGTCCCTGCGATCGAAGGTGATCGGACAGGAGGACCGTGGGTTGAACTTTGGGGCGACTGGCTCCAACGCATATACGTCCCTGAGCGCACGCTTCCGCTCCCTCTTGGGGATGTGGGTTGCGTATATCATGTTCACCGTCTGCACTTGTGGGGGGAACCTCTTCTGTCCTCCGATGTTCGGCTACCGGGGCTCTTCCTCGTCATCGCTATGTGGCCCCTTATCTTGGTTTTCGGCAATTAACTTGCCGGCCTGCTTGAATACCCAACAATCCCTATTGGTGTGGTTGGCTGGCTTGTTGGGGGTGTCGTGTATTTGACACGAGCGATCGAGTATACGGTCCAAACTGGACGGGCCCGGAGTGCTTCTTTTAAATGGCTTTTTCCGCTGACCGGGTTTAGAGCCTTTGAATCCGGCATTGACTGCCGTATCCTCGGTATTGTCGCTGTTAATGCGGCGCTTATGTTTGTTGCGACGTGACCTGCTATTGCCGTCCATGGTGTCCGAAGTACCATGGTTCTTTGATATGTTATTACTGCGAGCCAGCCAGCTGTCTTCTCCCGCACAAAAGCGGGTCATGAATGTCGTGAGGGCTACCATAGATTTCGGCATTTCCTGACCAAGGTGTCGGGCTAGCCAGTCGTCACAGATGTTGTGTTTAAAAGCTGCTAAGGCCTCTGCATCCGGACAGTCGACGATTTGATTTTTCTTTGTTAGGAACCAGGTCCAGAATTGCCTGGCCGATTCTTCTGGCTGCTGAATTATGTGGCTCAAGTCATCGGCATCTGGTGGTCGCACATAAGTGCCCTGAAAGTTGTCGAGGAATGCAGCCTCCAGATCTTCCCAACATCTAATGGACTCTGCTGGCAAGCTGTTAAGCCAATGGCGCGCTGGTCCTTTGAGCTTTAGTGGGAGGTATTTGATGGCGTGTAAGTCATCACCACAGGCCATGTGGATGTGGAGGAGGAAATCCTCGATCCATACCGCAGGATCTGTTGTGCCATCGTATGATACAATATTTACGGGTTTGAAACCCTCTAGGATTTGATAATCCATTACTTCGTCTATGAAGCATAGGGGGTGTGCGGTGCCTCTGTACTGGGCTATGTCGCGACGCAGCTCGAATGAGTCGTGTCCACTTTGGTCGGCCCAGCCGGACTTATTTTACTGTATCCGGCGTGACGTTTATCGTCTTGCATAGTGGCGCGCCCTCGTGATCCGTAGATCGATCTTGCATGTTTTGCTTTGTCCTCCAATACGTCTCACAGGTCTGGCGTATTTCCCCATGCCTTTTTATTTGAATGGTGTCGGGGTGCAGGCTGAGTTTTTGGGTGGAATGCCTCTCTATCGCGGCCACGAGGTGGCCGATCAGCCGCTTCATACGCTTCTTCCTCCAGTCGGGGTAGCAACCTGCATTTTGGGTAACTCTTGGAGGGGCGCTCGAGTTTATATTCCTCGGCTGCGAGGACTTCAGTCCATATATCAGCTAGCAGATCTTGATCAGCTTGAAGCTGTTGTTGCTTTTTCTTAAGGCTATTTGTCGTGGCTATAAGCCGGTGCTTGAAGCGCTCTTGTTCGACAGGATCCTCTGGCACGACGAATTCGGCATCGTGGAGGCTTGCCTCATCTTCGGAGGAGGGCATGTAATTATCATCCTCTGCCTCTCCATCTGCCGCTCTCTCTGGAGGGCTGGCCTTTCCATCCTCCTGTCCTAGATCGTGTTGGAGGGGATTGTTGCCATCTTCGGCACTATCCGGAGTGTTATTATCTCCTGTGCCAGTATCACCACTTTTGCTTTGGCGGGACTTAGAGCGGCGCCGCTGACATCGGCGCTTGGGTTGCTTCTTGGAGGGGTCATCCTCCGCTGTCTCGTCGCTATTGCCTTCTTTGGGTGTGTCCACCATGTATATATCGTATGATGAGGTGGCTGTCCAGTGCCCTGTGGGCAGTGGTTCCTC
Source organism: Triticum aestivum (assembly GCF_018294505.1). NCBI lineage: Eukaryota > Viridiplantae > Streptophyta > Magnoliopsida > Poales > Poaceae > Triticum > Triticum aestivum. The sequence goes on along the minus strand of NC_057803.1, from coordinate 263,832,965 downwards.
TTCGTCTCCCGCATCGTCGTCCATACCGTCGATGTCTTCGGAATCGAAGTCGAGCATATCGGTTAAGTCGTCGACAGTGGCTACTATGTGGGTGGCGGGTGGGCAGCGAATTTCTTCGTCATCCGCATCCCAATCCTGCCGGACATAGTTCGGCTAGGATCCTCCTAACAAGGAGAGAGACCTTAATGAGTTCAGTATGTCGCCAAAGGGCGAGTGCTGAAAAATATCCACGGAGGTAAACTCCATGATCGGCACCCAATCGAATTCGCTAGGAACGGGAGCAGGCGGCTCGGAGTCCGTGGCCGGAGAAGGATCCGGCAGTCTGACAACACGGCTCTTGTGCAGGGTAAGGTCGATGTTCGGCTCAATCGCCACTGAGGGTAAGGCCTCCATGGCGGAGTCCATCCACCCGTCCATGGACGGCGCAACTGGCTCCGAATTGTGGGTCAGAGCGGCTGTCAGTGCGATCTCTTGAACACTGTCTGATGGTAGAGCTAAATCGTACTCATCGTGACCGCGTGGCGCACAAGGCAGAGGCTCGAATCCGTCGAAGATCAAGTCTCCGCGGATATCGGCCGTGTAGTTTAAGCTTCCAAATCTGACCTGGTGTCCAGGGGCATAACTTTCGATCTGCTCTAGATGGCCAAGCGAGTTGGCCCGTAGTGCGAAGCCGCCGAACACAAAGATCTGTCCGGGGAGAAAAGTCTCACCCTGGACTGCATCGCTATTGATGATTGTAGGAGCCATCAAGCCTAACGGCGACGACACAGAGGAACTCTCAATGAAAACACCAATGTCGGTGTCAAAACCGGCGGATCTCGGGTAGGGGGTCCCGAACTGTGCGTCTAAGGAGGATGGTAACAGGAGGCAGGGGACACGATGTTTTACCCAGGTTCAGGCCCTCTTGATGGAGGTAAAACCCTATGTCCTGCTTGATTTATTCTTGATGATATGGGTAGCACAAGAGTTGATCTACCACGAGATCGAAGAGGCTAAACCCTAGAAGCTAGCCTATGGTATGATTGTATGTTGTCCTATGGACTAAAACCCTCCAGTTTATATAGACATCGGAGGGGGCTAGGGTTACACAAGGTTGGTTACAAAGGAGGAGATATACATATCCGTATTGCCTAGCTTTCCTTCCACGCCAAGTAGAGTCCCATCCGGACACGAGATGAAGTCTTCAATCTTGTATCTTCATAGTCCAACAGTCCAGCCAAAGGATATAATCTGGCTGTCCGGAGACCCCCTAATCCAGGACTCCCTCAGCTGGTGAAGTCGATGCACATGCGCTCCTTCCCGCCTTTCTTGGGGACGATCACAGGATTCGCCAACCAATCTGGTGCCACACCTCTTGGATGGTGCCGGCCTCTTGGAGCTTACCGACCTCCTGGATGATGAACGCCTGCTTCTCTTGCGCCTGATGCCGCGCTTTTTGCTTTACCGGGTGTGCGCCAGGGCACACCACCAGGTGATGCTCAATAACCTCCCTCACGACACCGACCAAGTCTGACACTTCCCACACAAATACATCTTTGTTGGCCCTCAGGAAGGCAACCAGCGCCTCCTTTTGGTCCAGAGGAAGGCCCGCGCCAATGGTGAAGGTGGGGCCCGAACCCCCGGCATCGACAGGCACCTTCTTTGTCTTGGCCTGGTCCTGAGAGAACAACTGCTTATTCTTCATGGGTGTGGCCTCCTGAGCCACCACGGCACCCGAGGTGGCAGGCAATGAACCGGTTGCGGCCTTGTAGACAAGCTTGAGGGCCCGGACCGAATCCTTCACATCTCCGACCACCGTGATGATGCTGCTACTGCCCGGCATCTTGACGATGTTGTAGCTCGGATCGGTAGCTGCCATGAACTTGGCGAGGGTCAGATACCCCAGGATGGCATTGTACGGGAGGCCAATGTGGGCGAGATTGAAGTCGATGAGCTCGGTGTGGTAGTTGTCGCGTGTGTCGAAGGTGACGGGGAGGCGTATCCGACCCAGGGGAGTGGCCGAGACCTTGACCACCCCTGAGAAAGGACGAGTGGGGAGTAGTTGATCATACGGTACTTGAAGCAAATCGAAGGTTTCCACCAAGAGGAGGTTCAGGCCGGCACCTCCATCAATGAGGTCTTGGTCACCGCGTCGTTGCTGATGGTGGGAGTGCACAGCAAGGGGAGGGCACCCACCGTGGTCGTGGCCTTGGGGTGATCTCTGGAATCGATGATGATGGCGGTCTCAGGCCTGGCGCGGCCTTGCGTCACCCTGCATTATGGCCGAGCAGTACCTTGCTGGCGGAGAAGCTGCTTGATGTGGTGGCCAGACGCAAGCGCCTGCAATCCGCCGATGATGCACGCGACCATGTGGGGTGCTGGAGCCGCGAAGCATGTGAGGAACCGGTCGCAGAGTTCCTCCCAAGAGGAGATCGAGGCACGCGGGAGGCCGCAGAGCCAGGATCGAGGAGTCTCCATGAGGGTGAGGAGAAACCAGTTTGCCATGGCCTTGTCGCCGCTACCCGCTGCCTCGATGGCCTACGTGTATGACTGGAGAAACCCTTCGGGGTCCGTGTAACACCCCGAATACAACTTTCCATATCCGTAACTCCAACTCTTGCCTTTTCCGGAGATGCGATATGATATTCCCTTCATGGTTGGGTTTTGTCTTCATTTTGCATTTTGTTCATGTCATGCATTTCATATCATGTCATCATGTGCATCGCATTTGCATTCGTGTTCGTCTCATGCATCCGAGCATTTTCTCCGTTGTCCGTTTCGCAATCCGACACTCCCACGTGCACCGGCGCACCCCTCTTGTATCTTTTCGTGAGCGGGTGTTAAACGTTCTCGGAATGGACCGAGATTTGTCAAGTGGCCTTGGTAGACTACCGGTAGACCGCCTCTCAAATTTTGTTCCATTTGGAGTCTGTTTGATGCTCCAACGGTTAACCGGGTAACCGCAAAGGCCTCTCGTGTGTTGCAGCCCAACACCCCTCCAAAACGGCCCAATAACTCATCTAAACCTCTTCCATGTCCTCCGTCGTGGGATCACGATCGTGTGGGCGCAAACTACACCTCATTTGGACACTCCTACCTCCCACTACTATATATAATATGCACCTCTCCCCCCGAAATTGCGGATGGAACCCAAGCCTCCTTCCACTTCGCGCCGCCGGACAAAATCCTCCCACCGCCCGGACATGTCCGCAGTCGCCTCTCGTCCAACCACAGCATGCCACATCACCCCGCCGCCGTCCCACAACCGCGACAGCCCGCCGGGCCCATCCGGAGCCCGCACGGGCCCGGATCTCCACCGCCGCGGCTCGCGAGCTCCCGCGCAGCCCGCGTCTCGCCGTCTCACCGGATCTCACCGCCACCGCGTCGGATTCCTCGTGCCGCTCGCCGGCGACCCGCTGCTCGCTGCACCTCCGTCGTGCCCCTCGCCCGCCTCCATGCCGAGCGCCTCCCGCTCGCCCGAGTCGCAACCGCCGCCTCCATGCCTCGCATGCGCCGCTGCCTTCACCACCGCGCCCCGCCGCCGCCTTGGAACTCCGACGAGCGCCAACCGCCGGATCCCGTTGTTCCCGTCTCCATCACGGGTCCCTCTAGCCGGATCTGGTCGGGGAGCAGCCGGATCCGCCCCCGCACCCCATTCCCGGATAGCTCCGTCGCCAGTGCGCCGCCGCTCGCCGGATCCACGACTCGCTCCCGCCGCCATTGACCTCCAGCCTCGTCCCCGTCGACCACGCCGTCCGCGTGGGCCACGGCCTCCTGCCGGCCCAGCACTGGCCCATCTTCCTCGGCCCGCCTTATCTCGCTAACGTCCCACGGGCCCAAGGTGAGCATCCCCCCTATTCACTGTCTTGTGCGCATGACAATTATCCAACGCTCACTTTTCGGTCCTGATATTTCACTAAGTCCTCAAGTCTGTGACATTTTTATGCCTCCTTCATCGCCTCATATCTCGGTGACCATAGATCCGTTTCATGCATATGATATATCAAAATGTTCATTGTGAGATGCTCTGCATTTCATTCCATTGTGGCATGCTTGTTTGAATTCATCTTGATGCCCTAATCATTGATGCAAGAGTGCTATAAAATGTTTACTTCTGTTACTTATCAGATTATGATATTTTGTCATTTTTGTCATATTTGATGTCACACCCTAGCTGGTTCATGCATTAGAGTGTTGCATCATGTCTACTTTTACAGAAACTTGAAATGGGGATGACAGAACCCCCAGCACCCCCCCCCCTCCCTGGAAACAACTAGGGTTTACTAAAATTATTTTCAATGAACCCAAAATGCCCTTCAAAAAATGTTCATCATTTCTGGATTGGGTTAAAACCCCTGGCAAAAATGGTGCACTCTTTTCTAGGACATTCTGGATTTTTTGAATTAAATCATAAGTATTTGAATTTGGGCATTTAAATGCTATAAAATATTTTAAATGCCCAAATAATTCTGGATTTAAGTGAGGGCTATTAGGAATAATCCCAACAGAGCCCAATATTATTTTCAGGATTTTAGTAAGTGCCTAAGTATTTTTAATAAAGCCCTAAAGTTATAGAAAAATAGAAAAAGTAAACAAAACAAGAAAAGAGAGAAAGAGAAAGGCTTACCTGGCGCCCATCCAGCAGGCCCACCTGCCGGCCCAGCCCAGCCACCGCTCCAGCGAGCTGCTTGGCTTGGCCAGGCAGGCAAGCAGCTGCTCGATGGCGAGCACAGCATGCGTGCCATGCAGCTGCCCGTCGCCTCGCCGCTCCCCTCGTCGAGCTGTCGACGTGGGACGAACCCCCTCTCTCTCCCCGACCTCGCAGACACTTGCTCTCCCCTCTGGCTCCTCTCTCTCGCCCTCCCCGACATCGCCCGAGACGTCACCGTCGCCGCCGCTCACCGCAGCCGCGTCCAACACCGTCCCCGCGCCCTCTCACCGTGTCCGGACGGTTCGCCGTCGTCGACTACGTCGACTAGCCCAGCCGCACGACGCCGGAGCCCCTGCATCATCGCCGCCGTTGTCTTCAACCTCGGGCCGCCCCAGATCGCCGTCGCTGTTCCGACCGCACCGAGACTTCCCCGAGCATGCTGATCGTCCCTGTGGCTTCCCTGTGAGCTGCTGAACCTCCCCGTGCTTCCCGTTTCGCCCCTAGAATACCATAGACGCCACGTCTCTTGTGCCCGAACGCGCCGCCGCCTGACCACATCGTCGGCGCTGCTCCGGTGACCAATTGGTCACAGGCTTGTGCCCGTCACACTCCCCGTGCCGCGTAGAGGCTGTAGGTGCTAGCGCCACGCCGCCTAGGCCACTGCAGCCACGCGCACGAGCTGACCCGAGCTTCGGCCTCCGCCAATCTCGTCGCCGGCGATGCTTCGGCCACTCCCCGGCCAAGGCATCACCATGGCTGGATGCGGGCGAGCACCAGCTGCCCGTAGCTGCTCTCCGCGCAGCAAATGGTTCCCTGTGGGCAAATCCCGCAGCACGCCGCCGCGTCTGGCCTCGCCGGCGGCTAAACGCCGGCTGGCTTTGACCCGCTGACCGGCGAGTTGACCACGTCTGACCCGTGTGGGCCCAAGTTGACTCCCCCCCTGAGCCTATGACAGGTGGGGCCGGCCTGTTAATTAGTTTAGGATTAGTTCTAACTAATTTTAGTTAGCTTAGGTCACTGACATGTGGGCCCAGGCCCCACTGACAATTAGTTAGTATTAACTTAATCCTATTAGTTAGCTGAGACAATGACAGACAGGGCCCACCAGTCAGGTTTGACTGGCCCTGGCGCCTTTGACTCGCTGACGTCATAGTGACGCAGTGCTGACGCAATTATTCATTTTCTGGATTTATTTTTATATAGGAAATTCCAGAAAATATCCAAAACTTCTAAAAATCATAGAAAATCAACCATAGCTCCAAATCAAACAGCTTATATATGAAAAATGATCAGAAAAATTCAATCTATCCATCTGTAATGGTTTCATGCATGACAAACCACTTTAACCTTGATGTTTAGGTGAAACAAGCTAATACACTTATTATGCATAAGAACTTTAACCTTCATTTGAATCTTTGATTCAAATGGACCCATTTCAACTTGTTTCACATTGCATTAGGCAGGACACATCATTTTGCCATGTCATAGCATGCATCATATTGTTGCATATTGTCATGTGTTGATTATGTTCTGTGTGTCCTTCGTGGTAGGTTCTGCCTGCGAGGATATCTCCGAGTATCCAACTGAAGGGCGGTACCCTACTACCACTCCATCAGGCAAGCAGCCCCATTGATCATATCGATACAATCCCATGTTCTCGCCCCTGCTCTCATTTACTGCATTAAGACAACAACGTTTCAAACTGCTGTGTGCTGCGGTAGTTGAATCCTTATCCTCTGCATGACCTGTCATTGCCACAGTAACTAGATGAAACCCACTAGCATGTGTAGGAGTTGATTGAGCCATGTTTGTGTTTCCTACCTTGCTATGCCTGCTATGCTTAGAGTTGTGTCAGGTCTGGTTCATCTGGGTGATGGGCTAGAGTGAAATGATTCTGACGGTAATGTGAGTGGTGCGTTGAACATGATTTGGTAAAGGTATCGATGAGAGGCCATGTAGGAGTACATGGTGGGTTGTTTCATTGAGGCCGTCCATAAGAACTGAGATCTGTATGCGTGATTTAAGATTCAGCTGCTACCACACATTGGGCCCTGAAATATGACCCCGCTCAACTTACTGACCCCTCTCGTCCTCTCTCCAGGAGTTGCAACTAGTTTCTAGTGTTTGTAGGTTATGTGTTGGTGGCCATGCATAGTGCTGACCCTAGGGGTGGGCTATGATGCGGTAGATACACCATGGCACGGTGTACCGAGTCGCCTGTTTGGTGTCTCGGGAACCTTGCACACATCGTTTGGGGCCGTTGAGGACACCCCGGCCGGATCTCCTTGCGGATGGAACCTGAATAGGCGATAAACCTGGACTAGAGACTTGTGCGGTTAGTCAGGTCGTGGTCTACACCCACGTCGGCTTTCGCTTGAAGTCTGCCGAGCACATGTCGTGTGCAGACGCTAAGTGGTGGAAACATGTGTGTCGAATAAATCCCTGCAGGGTATAAAACTATTCGAATAGCCGCGTCCGCGGTAAAGGACTACTTGGTTGCCTATACAGTTCATAGACAAGTTAATGGTTACTACTAAAAGACTCAAGATAAGTGTGAGTACCGAGGATGGCTCTCTCGTAGGATGACGAGGGAGGATCCCGGTGGAGTATTGTGTTGGTGATTAGTGGACTCGTGTGCGAAAACTATTTTACTAGTGGTGTCCCGTAGGATAGCTTAGCCAAGAGTCAAAGCTGGCTTGCTGCAATAACTCCACCACCTTCTTGAGAATGAGCATTTATAGTAGGTTCTGATGTAAGACTTGTTGAGTACCTTTGTACTCATGTTTGCTTAATTACTGTTTTCAGACGACAACACTGCCCCCTCCGATGGGTTTTATGTAGATCTCGAAGTCGATGAGTGACTTGCCACCCAGGTGGTGATCCTGGCCATGGAGGGGCCTATGTAGATAGACAGGCTTCGAGAAGCCTTCTTGCTTTCTAGTGTCTGTACTCAGACTATTTGCTTCCGCATGTGCTTGTATGCTTGTATGACTTGAGTGTCGGGTCATGTGACCCCTACCTGTATGAACATGTTATGTATGGCTCTCTGGAGCCTTTAAATAAAGTACTTGAGTTGTAGAGTATTGTTGTGATGCCATGTTGTATTTGCACATATCGAGCATATTATGTGTATGATTGAAATGCTTGGTATGTGTGGGATCCAACAATCTAGTTGTTTATCCTTGGCAGCCTCTCTTATGGGGAAATGTAGTCTAGTGCTCCTTGAGCCATAGTAGTCCGCTACAGCCCGATTCACCGGAGTCCTGCTAGCCCAGCACTACTGCTCAGGACACTTGACTGGCCGGCATGTGTTTCACTTCGTTCCTATGTCTGTCCCTTCGGGGGAATGTCACGCGGTGACTTCCGGAGTCCTGTTAGCCTAGTGCTACAGCCCAGATTCACACGTTGATGACTGACATGCTCGATGTGATTCATGTATGCCTGTCTCCATAGGTCTGTGCCGCTTTGGGTTCACGACTAGCCATGTCAGCCCGGGTTCTCTATCATATGGATGCTAGCGACACTATCATATACGTGAGCCAAAAGGCGCAAACAGTCCTGGGCCACGGTAAGGCGACACCCGTGGGGATACCGTGCGTGAGGCCGCAATGTGATATGAGGTGTTACCGGCTAGATCGATGTGACTTGAAATCGGGGTTCTGACAGCGTTGGCATCAGAGCCGGACTGCCTGTAGGTTCGTTGAGCCAAACTGGTCGATGTCGAGTCTAGAAATGCTTTAGTTATATGTAGGGGAATTGATTGTGGGAGGGAACGTAAGGCTCTTTTACTCCTTTACCTTATGCCCTCTGATCTGAGTCATTCTCTTCTCATTCAACGTGTGTTGAGGACTAGGCTCTCTTCTTCTATCAGGTTCACATGTTACTAATCCGTAGTAGCTTATAGGATTGTTGTTACAAGCCTCAGTACAGTTTCTAGTACTTTTAGTATGTTGCCAATTGAATCAGAACCTTGATATGATGTTGTTGAGTGGTATTGCAAACTGTTGTGGATGTCTCAAATCTTTTTCTGAGCATTTACAGTCGTTATGCTGTCCGATTTCCCCTAGAAAATTCTAATGCCTTTGCATTATTCTATGCTTTCAGATGGCCACCCGTTCGCAGAACCAAGTGGTTCGCCTGACCCGGTGCCTTGATGTGCCCGGCCACACGGCCATGTTGGTTCGAGTGATGGTTGAGTCAGGCTATCGGTGGTATCCGGAATATACCGTCGAGGAGCAGTTCAGAGACTTCAACCAGAGCCAGTACCTCTGTACCGTTAGGATATATCCCTCCTATCCTAGAGCCACTGAGCCCCTTCACTGTTCCTATGGACTTGGGGTCACTATTGAGATGTTTGTGTAGGATGCAGCCTATTCAATGATGACTATCATTCAAGCCAGGACTGCCTTGCTACAGAACACTGACTTTCATTTCATGCCAGCCTCACTTCCTGGAGCACAGGGGTACTATCAAGCCTTGTACTATGACTCTACACATGAGGAGTCACTACTCCGCACCACTGCCGAGATGCTCGAGGATAAGGACCGCGAAAATCGGGCCTTGCGTATGGAGCTTTTCAATTCTCGTGCTGATCACTGGGCCACTTTGACTCGGTTTGCACCTGCGGTACAGGAAGGATACATGGATCTGAGGGATCTGTAGCCTGTACGGTCTGGATTGCCAGATTGTATGGAGTGGTGTGATGTAGGAGGCATCACCCCTCCTCGTGGTCCCCGTCTGCCACCACCTGTGGGACCAAGGCCACATCCGAGTCCCTATGGTCCGCAGGCTCCGTGGGACCGTCTGTTCCCAGATGGTCATGTTCCACTTCCAGGCTTTGGTGGTGACTTCTATGAGGATTACTACGGAGCCGTCTGAGCTAGTAGTAGTTTCTCTAGTATTGTAGTAGTTGTATTCTCCACAGTCCTGCGTGACCGTGGGATACAACTTGGTGTGTATCACGCTCCGGAGGTGTAGAAAAATAATGTATAGGAGCTTGGAATTCCTTCGATGAGATGTAATGTCTTTCATCGTAGTTGTACTCTAGCCTGGGCTTGTACTAAACTATGTACGGTGTGTATGACCAATGGTAAATATATGGCAGTTTCTATATTACCATGTCGTGCAACGGACATCTTAGCATTCCATGTTATCCATTACATTCTGCACTTCCTTGCTAAGTTTGTGCCATCCTTATCTAAACCGTTGTTTTGTTTTCTCTAGGATGGTCAACACCCGCAGCAACCCTGCTGCCCCAGAGCAGGGGGAAGCCAGTGCAGTTAGGGGTGAAAATCTGCCTCACCCGCCTTCTCTGGCCGAAGTGATGCTGGAGGCGGAAAGAAACAAGCGTGAGACTAACCGCTTGCTGGAGCGGATTGAGCAGAACACTGCACGCCATCAGCGAAATGACTTGGTGTCAATCAATGACTTTATCAAGTTGTACCCATCAAAGTTTAACCATTATGTCGAGCCCCTCGACGCGGATGACTGGCTTCGCAGCATCACCCACAAGCTACGTTCTGCCAACGTAGCCGAAGCTGATAAGGTTACTTATGCTGCCTATCACCTCGAAGGCCCTGCTAGCCTTTGGTGGGAAAACTTTGAAGCTATGCGCCCGGTCGGCCAAATCACTACTTGGGCTGAATTCAGTGAGGCTTCCTGTGAGCATCACATCCCGGAAGGTCTCATAGATCGCAAGAGGGAAGAGTTTTGCAATTTCACCCAAGGAAGACTGACTGTGCATGCATATAGTCGTGAATTTGGGAATCTGGCACGATATGCTCCTAAAGAGGTATCCACCAATGCTAAGAAGCAGGCAAGGTTCCGCAAGGGACTTAGCCCTGAGCTTCACCGCGATCTTCGTCTGCACGAGTGCACCTCCTTTCAGAAGTTGGTCAATAAAGCCATCACTGCTGAGACAGGCCAGTCTGACTATGACGCTTCACACAAGCACTCTCGTGATTTTGGTTCTTCATCCGGCTCGGGATCTCAAAAGCGCCGAGTATGGATTCCAAGAATGGCACTGCCACCCAGGTTCATTCCGAGGCTATCCTTTGAGGCGCCTCGTCCCAACCAGCAGTTTGCACCGTCCAAGCCCTATGGTGGCCCCGCTGCTAATGCTGCTCCACGCCCCAATGTTGTGACATGTTTCAAGTGTGGAGAGCCGAGTCACTATAGTCGAGAGTGTCCCCAGAACAAAAACCCCAATCGGTCTGGAAAGTCCGTTGGCCGTGGTAAGCCAGCGGGAAAGACATTCTACGCCAAGCCGGTCACCACTGCACGTGGTCATGTCAACTATGTCTCAGCTGAGGAGGCTCATGAGGATCCTAACGTCGTCCTTGGTACGCTCCTTGTTAATTGCCATCCGGCATCTGTTCTTTTCGATACTGGAGCATCTCATTCATTCATATCCGAGAACTATGCTCGATTGCATAACACGACATTCTATGACATGCCCACTTCCATGGTAATTCAAACTCCGGGTTCCAAATGGCAAACTTCTAGAGTAAGCCATGGGAACGAAATTCTTGTCGATAGACTTGTCTTCCTTGCATCCTTAATAGCTCTCAAGTCCTCGGACATAAACATCATCTTGGGTATGGACTGGATGTAAGCTCATTAAGCTAAGATTGATTGTGCCACTAGAACCGTTCAACTTACTCACCCATCGGGCAAGACAGTCAATGTCTTAACTCGAGTGGCCAAGCGCCAGCTTTACTCCCTAAATGCTAACCCCCTTCCAGACCTTGAAGATATTCCGGTAGTCCGGGACTTTCGGGATGTCTTTCCAAAAGAACTGCCAGGTGTTCCACCTGACAGGGATGTTGAGTTTGTGATAGACCTTGTTCCAGGAACCGTTCCAATTTTTAGAAGACCCTATAAGATGGCACCCTTAGAACTAGCCTAGCTTAAGAACCAACTCGATGAGTCCTTGAAAAAGGGTTTCATCCGTCCTAGTTCCTCTCCTTGGGCTTGCCCCATCCTCTTCGTCAAGAAGAAGGATGGAATGGATCAAATGGTTGTAGATTACCGACCTGTCAACTTGGTCACCATCAAGAACAAGTATCCGCTTCCCAGGACCAATGATCTGTATGACCAGCTCGCTGGATCCTCAGGTTTTTCCAAGATGGATTTGAGGTTGGACTACCATCAAATCAAAGTCAGAAACAGGGACATTCCCAAAACGGCCTTTGTTACTCGTTATGTCCTTTGGTTTAACCAATGCCCCAGCCACCTTCTCTCGGTTAATGAACTCGGTCTTCATGGAGTATTTGGATAAATTCGTCGTAGTATACCTCGATGACATACTCATCTACTCCAAGAATGAAGAGGAACATGCCGAACATCTAAGGCTGGTATTGACGAAACTTCGAGAGCATCGCCTTTATGCCAAATTCTCCAAGTGTGAATTTTGGTTGCCAGAAGTGACCTATCTAGGCCATGTAATCTCTGGTAAGGGTATTGCTATCAATTCCGAGCGAGTTCAAGCCGTCCTTGATTGGACTCCACCTGAGACGGTCAAGCAAGTTCGGAGCTTCCTTGGCTTAGCGAGCTACTGCCGCCGCTTCGTCGAGAATTTCTTCAAGGTTGCTAAACCTCTAACTGAACTCCTCAAGAAAGATAAAAAGTTCGAGTGGACCCCATAGTGCGAGTTCAGCTTTCAGGAACTGAAAAGACGTCTGACATCTGCTCCCGTACTGGTACCACCAGATTTTTCCAACGACTTTATTATCTATTGCGACGCCTCGCGACAAGGACTAGGTTGCATACTCATGCAAGATCGTCGGGTAATTGCCTATGCCTCGCAGCAATTACACCCACATGAGGAAAACTATCCCACACATGATCTAGAGCTTGCAGTTGTAGTCCATGCACTCAAAACTTGGCGACATTACCTTCTCGGTAATCGTTGCGAGATCTTCACCGATCACCAAAGTTTGAAATATATCTTCACCCAACTGGATTTGAATCTCAGGCAACGACGTTGGGTCGAGTTGATCTCGGATTACGACTTAGGAATAACTTACACCCCGGGCAAGGCCAATGTCATGGCTGATGCGCTAAGTTGTAAATCTTATTGTAACAACCTGATGTTACAACAAAGTCAACCACTTCTCCATGAGGAATTTCATAAGCTTAATCTTCACATTGTTCCTCGAGGATTCCTATCCACCCTGGTGGCGAAGCCTAACCTTAAGGATCAAATCATAGCTGCCCAGAAGCGTGATAAGGGCATATCCCGGATTAAGGAAAACATCGCTAGCGGAGTTGCTAAATGTTTTTCCATGGATGAGCGAGGTGTTGTCTTCTTCGAGAACCGCTTGGTGGTTCCCAAGAAACAACATTTACGCCAGTTGATTCTTAAGGAAGCTCATGAATCCCCTCTCACCATTCATCCCGGTAGTACTAAAATGTATCAAGACCTACGCCAGAGGTTTTGGTGGACTAGGATGAAGAGAGAAATTGCTCAATACATTGCTAGTTGTGACGTCTGTCGTCGTGTTAAAGCAGAGCATCAACGGCCTGCTGGCACCCTTCAACCTTTGGCTATTCCTGAGTGGAAATGGGATAAAATCAGTATGGATTTCATTACTGGGTTTCCCAGGACCAAGAGAGGGAATAATGCCATCTTCGTCGTGATCGACCGTCTTTCCAAAGTAGCCCATTTCCTACCTGTTCTTGAGAGTATCACCGCTAGCCAGCTGGCTGATTTACACATCTCCCGAATAGTGTCTCTTCATGGTGTCCCATTGGAAATTAACTCAGACCGTGGGAGTCTCTTCACCTCTCGATTTTGGGAAAGTTTCCACAATGCTATGGGAACTCGTCTCTCTTTTAGCACCGCCTTCCATCCTCAATCAAGTGGTCAAGTAGAGTGAGTCAATCAAATTTTGGAAGATATGCTCCAAGCTTCTGTCATCTCATTCGGAATGGGTTGGGAGAAATGCCTTCCATTCGCGGAGTTTGCTTATAACAATAGTTATCAAGCTAGCTTGGGCAAAGCTCCTTTCGAAGTTCTCTATGGACGAAAATGTCGAACGCCTCTTAACTGGTCAGAAACCGGGGAAAGACAACTCTTTGGCCGGATATGATTCAGGAAGCAGAAGAGCAGGTTCGCGTTATTCGTGAGAAATTAAAAACAGCCCAATCTTGTCAAAAGAGCCAATATGATCGTAAACATAAGCTCATGACTTATGAAGTCGGCGAGAAGGCTTACCTTTGGGTTACTCCGTTAAAGGGAACCCATCGTTTTGGTATCAAAGGCAAATTGGCTCCTCGTTACAATGGACCCTTTCGCATTCTTGCCAAACGAGGAGAAGTTGCCTACCAATTGGAACTACCTTCGCATCTTTCCAGAGTTCACGATGTCTTCCACGTTTCTCAACTTAGGCGTTGCTTCGCGGATCCTATCCGTTGAGTGGACCACAAAATGCTTGATCTACAAGATAACCTCTCATATCGGGAATATCCCGTTCGTATCCTTGATCAAGCCAAGCGTACCACTCGACGCCATAATATCAAGTTTCTCAAGGTTCAATGGTCACACCATTCCGAGAAAGAAGCCACTTGGGAAAGGGAGGATCGTCTTCGACTCAAGTACCCCACCTTCTTCCCGGAGGATCCTAAATCTCGGGACGAGATTCTTTTGAGTGGGGGTGAGTTGTCACACCCTAGCTGGTTCATGCATTAGAGTGTTGCATCATGTCTACTTTTACAGAAACTTGAAATGGGGATGACAGAACCCCTAGCACCCCCCTGGAAACAACTAGGGTTTACTAAAATTATTTTTAATGAACCCAAAATGCCCTTCACAAAATGTTCATCATTTCTGGATTGGGTTAAAACCCCTGGCAAAAATGGTGCACTCTTTTCTAGGACATTCTGGATTTTTTGAATTAAATCATAAGTATTTGAATTTGGGCATTTAAATGCTATAAAATATTTTAAATGCCCAAATAATTCTGGATTTAAGTGAGGGTTGTTAGGAATAATCCCAACAGAGCCCACAATTATTTTCAAGATTTTAGTAAGTGCCTAAGTATTTTTAATAAAGCCCTAAAGTTACAGAAAAATAGAAAAAGTAAACAAAACAGGAAAAGAGAAAAAGAGAAAGGCTTACCTGGCGCCCATCCAGCAGGCCCACCTGCCGGCCCAGCCCAGCCACCGCTCCAGCGAGCTGCTTGGCTTGGCCAGGCAGGCAAGCAGCTGCTCGACGGCGAGCACAGCATGCGTGCCACGCAGCTGCCCGCCGCCTCGCCGCTCCCCTCGTCGAGTTGTCGACGTGGGACGAACCCCCTCTCTCTCCCCGACCTCGCAGACACTCGCTCTCCCCTCTGGCTCCTCTCTCTCGCCCTCCCCGACGTCGACCGAGACATCACCGTCGATGCCGCTTGCCACAGCCGCGTCCAACGCCGTCCCCGCGCCCTCTCACCGTGTCCGGACGGTTCGCCGTCGTCGACTATGTCGACTAGCCAAGCCGCACGACGCCGGAGCCCCTGCATCGTCCCTGTCGCCGTCGTCTTCAACCTCGGGCCGCCCCAGATCGCCGTCGCCGTTCCGATCGCACCGAGCCTTCCCCGAGCACGCTGACCGTCCCTGCGGCTTCCCTGTGAGCTGTTGAACCTCCCTGTGCTTTCCGTTTCGCCCCTAGAATACCGTAGACGCCGCGTCTCTTGTGCCCGAACGCGCCGCCACCTGACCACGTCGCCGGCGCTGCTCCAGTGACCATTTGGTCATGGGCTTGTGACCATCACACTCCCCGCGCCGCATAGAGGCTGTAGGTGCTAGCGCCACGCCGCCTAGGCCACTGCAGCCACGCGCACGAGCTGACCCAAGCTTCGGCCTCCGCCAAGCTCATCGCCGGCGATGCTCCGGCCACTCCCCGGCCAAGCCATCACCATGGCTGGATGCGGGCGAGCACCAGCTGCCCGTAGCTGCTCTCCACGCAGCAAATGGTGCCCTGTGGGCAAATCCCGCAGCACGCCGCCGCGTCTGGCCTCGCCGGTGGCTAAACGCCGGCAGGCTTTGACCCGCTGACCGGCGAGTTGACCACGTCTGACCCATGTGGGCCCAAGTTGACTCCCCCCTGAGCCTATGACAGGTGGGGCCGGCCTGTTAATTAGTTTAGGATTAGTGCTAACTAATTTTAGTTAGCTTAGGTCACTGACATGTGGGCCCAGGCCCCACTGACAATTAGTTAGTATTAACTTAATCCTATTAGTTAGCTGAGACAATGACAGACAGGGCCCACCAGTCAGGTTTGACTGGCCCTGGCGCCTTTGACTCGCTGACGTCACAGTAACGCAGTGCTGACGCAATTATTCATTTTCTAGATTTATTTTTATATAGGAAATTCCAGAAAATAGCCAACACTTCTAAAAATCATAGAAAATCAACCACAGCTCGAAATCAAACAAATTATATATGAAAAATGATCAAAAAAATTCAATCTATCCATCTGTAATGGTTTCATGCATGACAAACCACTTTAACCTTGTTGTTTAGGTGAAACAAGCTAATACACTTATTATGCATAAGAACTTTAACCTTCATTTGAATCTTTGATTCAAATGGACCCATTTCAACTTGTTTCACATTGCATTAGGCAGGACACATCATTTTGCCATGTCATAGCATGCATCATATTGTTGCATATTGTCATGTGTTGATTATGTTATGTGTGTCCTTCGTGGTAGGTTCTGCCTTCGAGGATATCTCCGAGTATCCAACTGAAGGGCAGTACCCTACTACCACTCCATCAGGCAAGCAGCCCCATTGATCATATCGATACAATCCCATGTTCTCGCCTCTGCTCTCATTTACTGCATTAAGACAACAACGTTTCAAACTGCCGTGTGCTGCAGTAGTTGAACCCTTATCCTCTGCATGACCTGTCATTGCCACAGTAACTAGATGAAACCCACTAGCATGTGTAGGAGTTGATTGAGCCATGTTTGTGTTTCCTACCTTGCTATGCCTGTTATGCTTAGAGTTGTGTCAGGTCTGGTTCATCTGGGTGATGGGCTAGAGTGAAATGATTCTGACGGTAATGTGAGTGGTGCGTTGAACATGATCTGGTAAAGGTATCGATGAGAGGCCATGTAGGAGTACATGGTGGGTTGTTTCATTGAGGCCGTCCATAAGAACTAAGATCTGTATGCGTGATTTAAGATTCAACTGCTACCACACATTGGCCCTGAAATATGGCCCCGCTCGACTTACTGACCCCTCTCGTCCTCTGTCCAGGAGTTGCAACTAGTTTCTGGTGTTTGTAGGTTATGTGTTGGCGGTCGTGTGTAGCACTGACCCTAGGGGTGGGCTATGATGCGGTAGATACACCGTGGCACGGTGTACCGAGTCGCCCGTTTGGTGTCTCGGGAACCCTACACACATTGTTTGGGGCCGTTGAGGACACCCCGGCCAGACCTCCTTGCGGATGGAACCTGAATAGGCGATAAACATGGACTAGAGACTTGTGCGGTTAGTCAGGTCGTGGTCTACACCCACGTCGGCTTTCGCTTGAAGTCTGCCGAGCACATGTCGTGTGCAACGCTAAGTGGTGGAAACATGTGTGATGAAGTACACCCCTGCAGGGTATAAAACTATTCGAATAGCCACGTCCGCGGTAAAGGACTACTTGGTTGCCTATACAGTTCATAGACAAGTTAATGGTTACTACTAAAAGACTCAAGATAAGTGTGAGTACCGAGGATGGCTCTCTCGTAGGATGACGAGGGAGGATCCCCGGTGGAGTATTGTATTGGTGATTAGTGGACTCGTGTGCGAAAACTATTTTACTAGTGGTGTCCCGTAGGATAGCTTAGCCAAGAGTCAAAGCTGGCTTGCTGCAATAACTCCACCACCTTCTTGAGAATGAGCATGTATAGTAGGTTCTGATGTAAGACTTGCTGAGTACCTTTGTACTCATGTTTGCTTAATTACTATTTTCAGACAACAACACCGCCCCCTCCGACGGATTTTATGTAGATCTCGACGTCGGTGAGTGACTTGCCACCCAGGTGGTGATCCTGGCCATGGAGGGGCCTATGTAGATAGACAGGCTTTGAGAAGCCTTCTTGCTTTCTAGTGTCTGTACTCAGACTATTTGCTTCCGCATGTGCTTGTATGACTTGAGTGTCGGGTCATGTGACCCCTGCCTGTATGAACATGTTATGTATGGCTCTCTGGAGCCTTTAAATAAAGTACTTGAGTTGTAGAGTTTTGTTGTGATGCCATGTTGTATTTGCACATATCGAGCATATTGTGTGTATGATTGAAATGCTTGGTATGTGTGGGATCCGACAATCTAGTTGTTTATCCTTGGCAGCCTCTCTTATGGGGAAATGTAGTCCAGTGCTCCTTGAGCCATAGTAGTCCGCTACAGCCCGGTTCACCGGAGTCCTGCTAGCCCAGCACTACTGCTCAGGACACTTGACTGGTCGGCATGTGTTTCACTTTGTTCCTATGCCTGTCCCTTCGGGGAAATGTCACGCGGTGACTTCCGGAGTCTTGTTATCCTAGTGCTACAGCCCGGATTCACACGTTGACGACCGACATGCTCGATGTGATTCATGTATGCCTGTCTCCATAGGTCTGTGCCACTTTGGGTTCACGACTAGCCATGTCGGCTCGGGTTCTCTGTCATATGGATGCTAGCGACACTATCATATACGTGAGCCAAAAGGCGCAAACGGTCCCGGGCCATGGTAAGGTGACACCCGTGGGGATACCGTGCGTGAGGCCGCAATGTGATATGAGGTGTTACCGGCTAGATCAATGTGACTTGGAATCGGGGTCCTGACATTTGATGTGTGCTTCATGTGAACATGAGCTCTACATGTGTTTTGATCTACATCATGCCATCTTTACAGAGGTGCTTGCCTTGTATTTTTGTGATCAATGTGGTGACTAGCACAAGCATGCAAACTAGGCTTCATGGTATTGTTGTTTTCAGGGACTTAGGTTTTTGCTAAGTAACTTTCCTGCTGTTATTTTGATGCCATGTAAACTTGATGCTACAGTGAGATCCATGCTTATTTTGGGATGCCTCAGTGAGGATGTTTTGAACATATTGTTATGCTCTATCCATCCATGCCCCTTTTTGCAATTATGGAGTTGTCCACCATGTCTTGTTCTTGCTCTACTTTTGCTATAAAATGTTCCTGGCAGATTGTTTACATGGTAATCAATTTTGCCATGGTTGTTGCTAATGATCCATTCATGCTATGAAGTTTCTCTTGCCATGGTTAGCTTCATGAACATGTCATATTGTTGTTTCTATGCTTGTTTTGTCATGCAATGCTTTGTGGTGAGTGTTTTGAGCTCACAAAGTTGCCTTCATAATTCTGTTTATTGCATGCTCTATTTTCTGCGAAGTCTGAAACTGTTAATAAAACTTGCTATGTTTACTTGGGTGCCATCATATTTTATGTGCCTTGTTGGCTCATGATCAGTAAGGGACATTTGTTCTATGCATTTAGTAGAATCATGACATGCCTTATATTGCTATGATATGTTCCTATAGCATGTTGTTTGCTTGCTCTAAACATGGCTTCCTGATGTTATTTCTGGCATGTTAGTATTTTCACCAAGTCTGTGAAGCTGATATCTTTTGCACTTTTGTCATGCTTGTTTGAACCTATTCTGGTGTGATTTAGCCGTATCTCAGTGTTCATGTTTTGTCAAGCTTCTTGAGTACATCACGGCCATATGCTTTGTTGTTATGTTGGAGTGCAGTAGCTTAATTTCTTGTTGCATTCTAGATGGCATCGTGTTGTTAATCGCAGAATTGTGCCATTCTTGTTTTGCTTGCCATTTACAAACCGTGCATCCGTTTCCGGTGATTTTTATATCGATTTCACCCGAAATCATCTCATCTTTCTAGCGTCACACTTGGTTTGCCAAGTTGATGCCTTGATCATTCTTTCGCTCCAAAGCACGCATATGCATTGCATATCATGTCTTGCATATCATGCCATGTTTTGCATCATGTTGCTTGTGCATTGCACCATGATTGATTTGTTGTTCCTTTGCTTGTATTCTTGATTTGGGTAGAGCCGGGAGATAAGTACGTGATCGAGGAACCTGTTGAGTACGCTAATGAGAATCAAGCTTTCGACAACTCTGAGAACATCGCAGGCAAGATGACCATACCCTCAAAATCACTCCTATCTTTGCTTGCTAGTTGTTCGCTCTTTTGCTATGCCGCGCTACCTACCACTTGCTATATCATGCCTCCCATATTGCCACGTCAAGCCTCTAACCCACCTTGTCCTAGCAAACCGTTGTTTGGCTAAGTTACCGCTTTGCTCAGCCCCTCTTATAGCGTTGTTAGTTGCAGGTGAAGATTGGAGCTTGTTCCATGTTTGGAACATGGTTATTTTGTTGGGATATCACAATATCTCTTATTTAATTAATGCATCTATATACTTGGTAAAGGGTGGAAGGCTCGGCCTTTTGCCTGGTGTTTTGTTCCACTCTTGCCGCCCTAGTTTCTGTCATACCGGTGTTATGTTCCTTGATTTTGCGTTCCTAACGCGGTTGGGTGTTATGGGAACACCTTGACAGTTCGCTTTAAATAAAACTCCTCCAGCAAGGCCCAACCTTGGTTTTACCATTTGCCTACCTACCACCATATACCTTTCCCTTGGGTTCTGCAGACTCAAGGGTCATCTTTATTTTAACCCCCCCCCCAGGGGGGCCAGTGCTCCTCTGAGTGTTGGTCCGAACCGAGCCGCCTGCGGGGCCACCTCGGGGAAACTTGAGGGTTGGTTTTACTCGTAGCCTGTCTCATCCGGTGTTGCCCTGAGAACGAGATACGTGTGACTCCTATTGGGATTTGTCGGCACATCGGGCGGCTTTGCTGGTCTTGTTTTACCATTGTCGAAATGTCTTGTAACCGGGATTCCGAGACTCGTCGGGTCTTCCCGCGAGAAGGAATATCCTTTGTTGACCGTGAGAGCTTGTGATGGGCTAAGTTGGGACACCCCTACAGGGTATAAACTTTTGAGAGTCGTGCCCACGGTTATGTGGCAGATGGGAATTTGTTAATATCCGGTTGTAGTGAACTTGACACTTAACTTAACTAAAATGAATCAACCGCGTGTGTAGCCGTGATGGTCTCTTTTCGGTGGAGTCCAGGAAGAGAACACGGCCTTGTGATACGCTTGAGCGTAAGTAGCTTCAGGATCACTTCTTGATCACTTTTAGCTTCTCGACTGTGTGTTGCTTCTCTTCTCGCTCTCTTTTGCGTAAGTTAGCCACCATATATGCTTAGTGCCTTGCTGCGGCTCCACCTCACTGCCCTTTCCTACCCTTAAGCTTAAATAGTCTTGATCTCGCGGGTGTGAGATTGCTGAGTCCTCGTGACTCACGGTTACTTCCAAACAGATGCAGGTGTCGATGATGCCAGTGCAGGGGACGCTACCGAACTCAAGTGGGAGTTCGACGAGGATTCGGGACGTACTATGTTTCCTTTCCTGATGATCAGTAGTGGAGCCCAGTTGGGACGATCGGGGATCTAGCATTTGGGGTGGTCTTTCTTTCTTTTGGTTCCGTAGTCGGACCTTTGTTTGTACCTTGGATGATGTATGAACTATTTATGTATTGTGTGAAGTGTCGATTGTAAGCCGACTCTTTATCCCTTTCTTATTCAGTACATGGGATGTGTAAAGATTACCCCTCTTGCGACATGCCTACCATGCGGCTGTGCCTCTAAGTCGTGCCCCGACACGTGGGAGATATAGCCGCATTGTGGGTGTTACAGTTCGCGACGCCGTCGTATTGCGGGGGCAATGTCGGCCTTAACTTTGTGGACCACTGTATTTGATGCAGATCGGGGGTGAGAGCGAAGTGATGACACTCTCGTATGCCTTGGGTGGCCACGCCTGCAGGGCCATGCCCACCATGGGGGCCACGGGGCGAGGGCGAAGCGCGGTCGACGGAGGAGCAAACTTCAACACGCCCCTACCTGGCGTGCCAAATGTCGGATTCACGGCTCCGCAGACCCGAGAAGGTTCAAACTCAGGGGCGTGTACGAAGATCTCAACCTCTCAAGTCCAGAGCTCGCTGCCCCGTAGCCTAGCCAAGTCAGATTCGTGAGTGTGAGGGAGAAGATGAACATGGCAGTTTACCCAGGTTCGGGCCACCTTGCGGTGTAAAACCCTACCTTGCTTTGTGGTCGATTGGCCTCATGAGGGGCTGAGGATGGACTAGTACAGTTGATGAACAGCCTCGTGAGGGCTCTGGTGGTGAGGGTGGAAAGGATTGGATCCGGATCCCCCTCTACGGTGGTGGCTAACCTATACTTATAGTGGCCTTGGTCCTCTCCCCAAAACTTAGGTGGGAAGGGATTCCACAATGGCCAATTTGAAAGGGGACACGTAGTACATCTAATCCTGACGAAAGGTGGGATCCGCCTGCAAAGCTTCCAGTCGTGACGCGGCAGTGGGCTCGGTGATGACCTCCGTCCCGCTGAGCCTGCGGTCTTGGTCTTGTAGCACCGGAATGGGAACCTTTGGGAGATTCCTCGGGAACCCACATCTGTCCTTGTCTCCTTAGCACCAAAGAGGAAACTGCCTCCTCTGCACCCGCTGGCGCCCGCCTAACCTTGGTCGTCATGGCTCACGTCATCGCAGCCTCGTGAGGATGGGTACCTGCCTAGAAATCTCCGCTCCTCGGGAGGCCTGATACGTCCATTTTGCATCATGCTTTTATATCGATATTTATTGCATTATGGGCTGTTATTACACATTATGTCACAATACTTATGCCTATTCTCTCTTATTTTACAAGGTTTACATGAAGAGGGAGAATGCCGGCAGCTGGAATTCTATGCTGGAAAAGGAGCAAATATTTGAGACCTATTCTGCACATCTCCAAAAGTCCTAAAACTTCACGGGAGCATGTTTCAGAATATATAAAAAATATTGGGTGAAAGAAGTACCAGAGGGGGGCCACCCACCGTCCACGAGGGTGGGGGCGCGCCCTACCCCCCTGGGCACGCCCCCTGCCTCGTGGGCCCCCTGGTGGCCCTCCGATGCCCATCTTCTGCTATATGAGGTCTTTCATCCGAGAAAAAATCATAAGCAAGCTCACGGGACGAAACTCCGCCGCCACGAGGCGGAACCATTCTAGGGCTCCGATAGAGCTGTTCTGCCAGGGAAACTTCCCTTCGGGAGGGGGAAATCATCACCATCGTCATCACCAACGATCCTCTCATCGGGAGGGGGTCAATATCCATCAACATCTTCACCAGCACCATCTCATCTCAAACCCTAGTTCATCTCTTGTATCCAATCTTTGTATCCAAACCTCAGATTGGTACCTGTGGGTTGCTAGTAGTGTTGATTACTCCTTATAGTTGATGCTAGTTGGTTTATTTGGTGGAAGATCATATGTTCAGATCCATTATGCATATTAATACCCCTCTGATTATGAACATGAATATGCTTTGTGAGTAGTTACGTTTGTTCCTAAGGACATGGGAGAAGTCTTGCTATAAGTATTCATGTGAATTTGGTATTCGTCCGATATTTTGATGAGATGTATGTTGCCATCCGTCTAGTGGTGTCATGTGAACGTCGACTACATGACACTTCACCATTGTTTGGGCCTAGAAGGAGGCATTGGGAAGTAATAAGTAGATGATGGGTTGTTCGAGTGACATAAGCTTAAAACCCTAGTTTATGCGTTGCTTCGTAAGGGGCTGATTTGTATCCATATGTTTCATGCTATGGTTAGGTTTACCTTAATACTTTTGTTGTAGTTGTGGATGCTTGCAAAAGGGGTTAATCATAAGTGGGATGCTTGTCCAAGTAAGGGTAGTACCCAAGCACCGGTCCACCCACATATCAAATTATCAACGTACCGAACGCGAATCATATGAACGTGATGAAAACTAGCTTGACAATAATTCCTATGTGTCCTCGGGAGAGCTTTCCTTCATATAAGAGTTTGTCCAGGCTTGTCCTTTGCTACAAAAAAGGATTGGGCCATCTTGCCGCACCTTATTTACTTTTATTACTTGCTACTCGTTACAAATTACCTTATCACAAAACTATATGTTACCGATAATTTCAGTGCTTGCAGAGAATACCTTACTGAAAACTACTTATCATTTCCTTCTGCTCCTCGTTAGGTTCGACACTCTTACTTATCAAAAAGGCTATGATAGATCCCCTACACTTGTGGGTCATCAAGACTCTTTTCTGGCACCATTGCCGGGGAGTGAAGCGCCTTTGGTAGGTGGAATTTGGTAAGGAAAAATTTATATAGTGTGCTGAAATTTACTGTCACTTGTTACTATGGAACATAATCCTTTGAGGGGCTTGTTCGGGGTATCTTCACCCTGACCAGTAGAGCAAAGAGTTGCTCCTCAACCTACTGAACCTACTGAAAATGTTTACTTTGAAATTCCTTCGGGTATGATAGAGAAACTGCTAGCTAATCCTTTTGCAGGAGATGTAACATTGCATCCCGATTTACACTTAATCTATGTGGATGAATTTTGTGGATTATTTAAGCTTGCAAGTATGCCCGATGATGTTATCAAGAAGAAGGTCTTCCCTTTATCTTTGAATGGAGAGGCACTGACATGGTATAGGCTATGTGATGATATGGGATCATGGGACTACAAGCGATTGAAATTGGAATTTCATCAGAAGTTTTATCCTATGCATCTTGTTCATCGTGATCATAATTATATATATAATTTTTGGCCTCGCGAAGGAGAAAGCATCGCTCAAGCTTGGGGGAGGCTTAAGTCAATGTTATATTCATGCCCCAATCATGAGCTCTCAAGAGAAATGATCATTCAAAAAATTTATGCTCGGTTTTCTCTCAGTAATCGCTCCATGCTCGATACTTCTTGTACTAGATCTTTTATGATGAAGACTATTGAATTCAAATGGGATTTATTGGAAAGA
This sequence comes from Triticum aestivum, assembly GCF_018294505.1. Classification (NCBI taxonomy): domain Eukaryota; kingdom Viridiplantae; phylum Streptophyta; class Magnoliopsida; order Poales; family Poaceae; genus Triticum; species Triticum aestivum. The sequence continues at coordinate 263,808,410 of NC_057803.1, read as the reverse complement.
ATTAAATGCAACTCTGAAGATTGGGACCTCGACAAAGGTAAGGAGTCGGGTATAACACCTAAGTTTGATTGTGTTAAATCTTTAATGGATACCGATGCTTTCCATGAATTTAGCACTAAATATGGACTTGACTCTAAGATAGTAGCTTCTTTCTGTGAATCCTTTGCTACTCATGTTGATCTCCCTAAGGAGAAGTGGTTTAAATATAATCCTCCCATTGAAGTAAAAGTAGTTGCACCTATTAAAGTTGAAGAAAAGACTATCACTTATGATGATCTTGTTGTTCCTGCTGCTTATATTGAGAAGCCACCTTTCCTTGTTAGAATAAAGGATCATGCTAAAGTTTCAACTATGGTTAATAAAAGTAATATTAAGACACCTAAACCCCCTGAGAAAATTAAAGTTGAACCTAAGATTGCTATGGTTAAAGATCTCTTGGCCGATAATATTGATGGGCATGTTATTTACTTCTGCAATGAAGCTGCTAGAATCGCTAGACCTGATGCTAAAAATAAACATAGACCTGTTGTAGGCATGCCTATTGTTTCTATTAAAATAGGAGATCATTGTTATCATGGCTTATGTGATATGGGTGCTAGTGCAAGTGCAATACCTCATTCCTTATACGAAGAAATTATGCATGATATTGCACCTGCTGAGATAGAAGATATCGATGTTACCATTAAACTTGCCAATAGAGATATTATTTCACCGATTGGGATTGTTAGAGATGTTGAAGTCTTGTGTGGGAAGGTTAAATATCCTACTGATTTTCTTGTTCTTGGTTCCCCACAAGATAGCTTTTGTCCCATTATATTTGGTAGACCCTTCTTGAATATTGTTAATGCTAAGATAGACTGCAATAACAATATTGTTTCTGTTGGTTTAGGGGATATGTCTCATGAGTTTAATTTTGCTAAATTTAGTAGACAACCCCGTGATGAGGAATTGCCTAGTAAAGTTGAAATTATTGGTCTTGCTTCTATTGTCGTGCCTCCTACTGATCCTTTAGAACAATATTTGCTAGACCATGAAAATGATATGTTCATGAATGAAAGAAGGGAAATAGATGAAGTGTTCTTCAAACAGGGACCTATTCTGAAACACAACTTGCCTGTTGAAATCCTAGGGGATCCTCCTCCACCCAAGGGTGATCCTGTGTTTGAGCTTAAACCATTGCCTGATACTCTCAAATATGCTTATCTTGATGAAAAGAAGATATATCCTATTATTATTAGTGCTAACCTTTCAGAGCACGAAGAAGAGAGATTATTGAAAACTCTGAAGAAGCACCGTGCTGCTATTGGATATACTCTTGATGATCTTAAGGGCATTAGTCCCACTCTATGTCAACATAAAATAAATTTGGAGAAAGACGCCAAACCAGTTATTGATCACCAACGACGGCTAAATCCTAAGATGAAAGAAGTGGTAAGAAAGGAAATATCAAAGCTCCTTGAAGCAGGTATAATTTATCCCGTTGCTGATAGTCGGTGGGTAAGCCTTGTCCATTGTGTCCCTAAGAAGGGAGGTATTACTGTCGTTCCTAATGATAAAGATGAATTGATTCCGCAGAGAAATATTACAAGTTATAGGATGGTAATTGATTTCCGCAAATTAAATAAAGCTACTAAAAAAGATCATTACCCTTTTCCTTTTATTGATCAAATGCTAGAAAGATTATCCAAACATACACATTTTTGCTTCCTAGATGGTTACTTTAGTTTCTCTCAAATACCTGTGTCAGCTGACGATCAAGAAAAGACTACTTTTACCTGCCCTTTTGGTACCTTTCCTTATAGATGTATGCCTTTTGGTTTATGTAATGCACCTGCTACCTTTCAAAGATGCATGATGGCTATATTCTCTGACTTTTGTGAAAAGATTTGTGAAGTTTTCATGGATGATTTCTCTGTTTATGGATCCTCTTTTGATGATTGCCTGAGCAACCTTGATCGAGTTTTGCAGAGATGTGAAGAAACTAACCTTGTCTTGAATTGGGAGAAGTGCCACTTTATGGTTAATGAAGGTATTGTCTTGGGGCATAAATTTTTTGAAAGAGGTATTGAAGTTGATAAAGCTAAAGTTGATGCTATTCAAAAGATGATGTGTCCCAAGGACATCAAAGGTATAAGAAGTTTCCTTGGTCATGCCAGTTTTTATAGGAGGTTCATTAAGGACTTCTCAAAAATTTCCCGGCCTCTGACTAACCTATTACAAAAATATATTCCTTTTGTCTTTGATGATGATTGTGTAGAAGCATTTGAAATACTTAAGAAAGCTTTGATTTCTGCACTTATTGTTCAGCCACCTGATTGGAATTTACCTTTTGAAATTATGTGTGATGCTAGTGATTATGCCGTAGGTTCTGTTCTAGGACAAAGAGTTGATAAAAAATTAAATGTTATTCAATATGCTAGTAAAACTCTAGACAATGCCCAGAGAAATTATGCTACTACTTAAAAGGAATTCTTAGCAGTTGTATTTGTTTGTGATAAGTTCAGACCTTTTATTGTTGACTCTAAAGTAACTATTCACACTGATCATGCTGCTATTAAATATCTTATGGAAAAGAAAGATGCTAAACCTAGACTTATTAGATGGGTTCTCTTGCTACAAGAATTTGATTTGCACATTATTGATAGAAATGGAGCTGAGAATCCCGTTGCAGACAACTTGTCTAGGTTAGAGAATGTTCTTGATGACCCACTACCTATTAATGATAGCTTTCCTGATGAACAATTAAATGTCATAAATGCTTCTCGTACTGCTCCGTGGTATGCTAATTACATTGTTGCTAAATTTATACCACCTAGTTTCACATACCAGCAAAAGAAAAAGTTCTTCTATGATTTAAGACATTACTTCTGGGATGACCCACATCTTTATAAAGAAGGAGTAGATGGTGTTATTAGACGTTGTGTACCTGAGCATGAACAGGAACAGATCTTACGCAAGTGTCACTCCGAGGCTTATGGAGGACACCATGCTGGAGATAGAACTGCGCACAAGGTATTGCAATCCGGTTTTTATTGGCCTACTCTCTTCAAGGATGCCCGTAAGTTTGTCTTGTCTTGTGATGAATGTCAAAGAATTGGTAATATTAGTAGACGTCAAGAAATTCCTATGAATTATTCACTTGTTATTGAACCATTTGATGTTTGGGGCTTTGATTATATGGGACCTTTTCCTTCCTCTAATGGGTATACACATATTTTAGTTGCTGTTGATTGCGTTACTAAGTGGGTAGAAGCTATTCCAACTAGTAGTGCTGATCATAACAGCTCTATTAAGATGCTTAAAGAAGTTATCTTTCCGAGGTTTGGAGTCCCTAGATATTTAATGACTGATGGTGGTTCACATTTTATTCATGGTGCCTTTCGTAAAATGCTTGCTAAGTATGATGTTAATCATAGAATTGCATCTCCTTATCACCCATAGTCTAGTGGCCAAGTAGAATTAAGTAATAGAGAACTTAAATTGATTTTGCAAAAGACTGTTAATAGATCTAGAAAGAATTGGTCCAAGAAACTTGATGATGCATTATGGGCTTATAGAACTGCATATAAAAATCCTATGGGTATGTCTTCGTACAAAATGGTTTATGAAAAAGCATGTCACTTACCTCTCGAATTAGAACATAAGGCATATTGGGACATTAAAGAGCTCATCTATGACTTCAAACTTGCCGGTGAGAAGAGGTTATTTGACATTAGCTCACTTGATGAATGGAGAACCCAGGCTATTTAAAGAAAAAGTGAAAAGATGGCATGATAAAAGGATACAAAAACGTGAGTTTAATGTAGGTGATTATGTATTGTTATACAACTCTCGTCTAAGACTTTTTGCGGAAAAACTTCTCTCTAAATGGGAAGGTCCTTACGTCATCAAGGAGGTCTATCCTTCCGGTGCCATAAAAATCAACAACTTCAAAGGCACAAACCCGAGGGTGGTGAACGGTCAAAGAATCAAACATTATATCTCAGGTAATCCCATAAATGTTGAAACTAATATTATTGAAACTGTAATCCCGGAGGAATACATAAGGGACACTTTCCAGAACGTTTCAGACTCCGAAAAGGAATAGGTACGTGGTACGGTAAGTAAATCGACTAGAAAACAGTTCTAATGGCATTTTTTCTCCATTTTGGAATATTTAAGAAAATAGGAAAATAAGAAGCAGACCAGAAAGAACACGAGGCTTCCACGAGAGTGGAGGGCGCGCCCTACCCCCCTGGGCGCGCCCCCTGCCTCGTGTGCTCTCCGGACTCTGTTTTCTTGCATGATACTTCTTTTGGTCGGTAAAAGTTCACTATATAATCTCCTGAAGGTTTTGACCACTGTATCACGCAAATATCTCTTGTCTTTGTTTCGAGCTGTTTTTCTGACAGATCTAGGTCGCCATGTCGTCTTCAAGTGCCCCCAAGGACAAGTTCTTTGAGAAGGTCATCAACCCCTACCTCGCGGAGGTGCTGCAACACCCTCAAACCATTGAGATGCATGAGGGTTGTTGCACATCCGTGATGTTGAGGGACCAAGGAGGACCGGAAGCGTGGAGACAAGGCTTGAGGCAATGGAGCAACAAGTTTTCAAGTGTCAGGAGATGGTGGAGCATGGACTTGACTCCAATCACATAATGATCGTGGAGTTCACTAACAACCACAAGCTGGACGCCAAGGACATTGGGGAGGCCATCTTCAAGCTTCTTGAGAAAATCGAGCACCTCCAAGCCCAGATCTATGACCTGCAAAACCAAAACTGTGAGTATGAATATAGATTCAAGAGGATGAGTTTGGCTGCAGATTTGAGGATTCCGGAGACTCGATCATCCTTCTATGATAGTGAGCCTATGCCTTGGAAGAGGGACGACAAGCCTACATCATCAACAACTCCATCTCCTTCACCGGCAAAAGAGATATAATCACACGGGTATGGGCACTCCCCTTGGCAACTGCCAAGCTTGGGGGAGTGCCCCGGTACCGTATCACCATCACTTTTATCTTTACCGTTTTTCTTAGTTCGATCCTTTTGATAATATCTTGATCTAGTAGAATAAAGTTTTAGTATGATCTAGTTGTGAGTTTTGCTTTATGATCTTCTTATGTAATCGAGTCCGTGAGCTATATATAATAAAAAAGATCAGTGTTGAGTCAAGGGCTTGATTATTTTGCTATGATCTTGAGGGAATAGAATAAAAGAGAAGTAATAAAAAGAAATAAGGATATCATATGGATCTTATGGAGAGTAATGACTTCACATATAAAGAGTATGATGAATAAAAGTTGTTGAGAGTTGACAAACATAGTTTTAGTCATCGTTGCAATTAATAGGAATTAATAAAGAAAGAGAGGTTTTCACATATAAATATACTATCTTGGAGGTCTTTTATAATTGTGAGCACTCATTAAAATATGACATGCTAAAGAGTTGACGTTGGACAAGGAAGACAACATAATGGGTTATGTTTTCTTACATCTGAGATAAATTATATTATCATGGATCATCCAACATGTTGAGCTTGACTTTCCCTCTCTTGCTAGCCAATTTCTTTGCACCAAGTAGAGATACTACATGTGCTTCCAAATATCCCTAAACCCGTTTTTTCCATGAGAGTCCACCATACCTACCTATGGATTGAGTAAGATCCTTCAAGTAAGTTGTCATTGGTGCAAGCAATAAAAATTGCTCTCTAAATATGTAATGACTTATTAGTGTGGAGAAAAGCTTTATACGATCTTGTGATATGGAAGAAATAAAAGCGACGGACTGCATAATAAAGGTCCATATCACAAGTGGCAATATAAAGTGATGTTCTTTTGCATTAAGATTTCGTGCATCCAACCATAAAAGTGCATGACAACCTCTACTTCCCTCTGCGAAGGGCCTATCTTTTATTCTTGTCTTATAATTCATGCAAAGAATCATGGTGATCTTCACCATTCCTTTTTACATTTTATCCTTTGGCAAGAACAATGTGTTGGAAAGATCCTGATATATATAGCTAATTGGATGTGAGTTTTCATGAACTATTATTGTTGACATTACCCTTGAGGTAAAACGTTGGGAGGCAAAACTATAAGCCCCTATCTTTCTCTATGTCCGATTAAAACTCCATACCCATAAATATTGCATGAGTGTTAGCAATTGTGAAAGACTAAATGATAGTTGAGTATGTGGACTTGCTGAAAAGCTCTTATATTGACTATTTCCTATGTAATGATAAATTGCAATTGCCTCAATGACTGAGATTAGAGTTTGTTGGTTCTCAATAAACTTTATGATTCATACTTGAAATTGTGATTGAATTGTTACTTTAGCACAAGAGATCATATGACAATATATATACATATATATGTTGTTGTTCTAAGAATGATCATGATGCCCTCATGTTCGTATTTTATTTTATCGACACCTCTATCTCTAAACATGTGGACATATTTTTCGATTTCGGCTTTCGCTTGAGGACAAGCGAGGTCTAAGCTTGGGGGAGTTGATACGTCCATTTTGCATCATGCTTTTATATCGATATTTATTGCATTATGGGCAGTTATTACACATTATGTCACAATACTTATGCCTATTCTCTCTTATTCTACAAGGTTTACATGAAGAGGGAGAATGTCGGCAGCTGGAATTCTGGGCTGGAAAAGGAGCAAGTATTAGAGACCTATTCTGCACATCTCGAAAAGTCCTGAAATTTCACGGGAGCATGTTTCAGAATATATAAATAATATTGGGCGAAAGAAGTACCAGAGGGGGGCCAGCCACCGTCCACGAGGGTGGGGGCGCGCCCTACCCCCCTGGGCACGCCCCCTGCCTCGTGGGCACCCTGGTGGCCCTCCGATGCCCATCTTCTGCTATATGAGGTCTTTCGTCCGAGAAAAAATCATAAGCAAGCTCACGGGATGAAACTCCGCTGCCACGAGGCGGAACCAATCTAGGGCTCTGGCAGAGCTGTTCTGCCGGGGAAACTTCCCTCTGGGAGGGGGAAATCATCACCAACGATCCTCTCATCGGGAGGGGGTCAATCTCCATCAACATCTTCACCAGCACCATCTCATCTCAAACCCTAGTTCATCCCTTGTATCCAATCTTTGTATCCAAACCTCATGTTGGTACTTGTGGGTTGCTAGTAGTGTTGATTACTCCTTGTAGTTGATGCTAGTTGGTTTATTTGGTGGAAGATCATATGTTCAGATCCATTATGCATATTAATACCCCTCTTGTTATGAACATGAATATGCTTTGTGAGTATTTACGTTTGTTCCTGAGGACATGGGAGAAGTCTTGCTATAAGTAGTCGTGTGAATTTGGTATTCGTTTGATATTTTGATGAAATGTATGTTGTCATACCTCTAGTGGTGTCATGTGAACGTCGACTACATGACACTTCACCATTATTTGGGCCTAGAGAGAGGCATTGTGAAGTAATAAGTAGATGATGGGTTGCTAGAGTGACATAAGCTTAAACCCTTGTTTATGCGCTGCTTCGTAAGGGGCTGATTTGGATCCATATGTTTCATGCTATGGTTAGGTTTACCTTAATAATTCTGTTGTAGTTGAGGATGCTTGCAATAGGGGTTAATCATAAGTGGTATCCTTGTCCAAGTAAGGGCAGTACCCAAGCACCGGTCCACCCACATATCAAATTAGCAAAGTACCGAACGTGAATCATATGAACGTGATGAAAACTAGCTTGACGATAATTCCTATGTGTCCACGGGAGCGGTTTACTTCATATAAGAGTTTGTCCAGGCTTGTCCTTTGCTACAAAAAGGATTGGGCCATCTTGCTGCACCTTAAACTTTTATTACTTGCTACTTGTTACAAATTACCTTATCATAAAACTATCTTTTACCGATAATTTCAGTGCTTGCAGAGAATACCTTACTGAAAACTGCTTATCATTTCATTTTGCTCCTCGTTGGGTTCGACACTCTTACTTATCGAAAAGGCTACGATAGATCCCCTACACTTGTGGGTCATCAAGGCCGTCTGGGGTGGCCGCTCCCTCGGGAGGTCTTGGTGACGTCTGCCTCGCGGGGCTTGGCCCGTCATGAGGGTCTTGTCTTGGTTATCTCATGGATGGGTGGTACCAGGCCCTCGAGGAAGCCACGCCGTGGGCCGCAGGCAGGCAAGTCTGGATGCCCTGGTTCCCAGGACACCGACAGACGCGCGTGCACATCCTGCGCCACTACGCCAGGACCAAGACCAGGCCGTCCAATAAGCCACGGTGGTTGGACGCCAGGACCGCGTCGCTCCAACATGAGGCGTGCCCGTGAGCACCACCGGCTATTGCGCCTTCACTTGCGAGGTGCGTCGGGTGGTTTGGCTGGTCAGTTCAAGCCGGAGCTGCACCCGCACTACGACGGCATCCCCGACCCCACGGAATTCCTCCAGCTCTACGCGTTGAGCATCGAGGCGGTGAACGGCGACAACAAGGTCATGGCCAATTGGTTCCTCATGGCCCTTGAGGATCGCGTGCGCTCCTGGCTTATGAACCTGCCTGAGGAGTCAATCTCCTCATGGGATGAGCTCCGCCAGCAGTTCATCGCCAACATCCAAGGCACTCGAGACCGTGCCCTCGGCATCAACGACCTGTGGCACGTGAAGTAGCACCTTGACAAGACCCTCTGCAGATACATTTAGCGCTTCACCCAAGTGCGCCACAAGATTCCGAAAGCCTCAGACGAAGCCATCATCTCGGCGTTCAGCAATGGTGTCACGGATGTTAGGATGAGCGAAAAGCTCGCCATCAATGACGACTTGAGAATGGCGCTGGAGCTGTTCAACCTGGCTGACAAATGCGTCGGGGCAGAAGAAGGACGCCTCTCTCTCCTCAACAACCCCGACGTCAAGCCCTACGACAAGAAGGCCAAAGCCAAGGAAGTGAAGAGCAAGGGCCCCACCGTGCTGGAGGCAGAGCCTGAGTAGAAACGCAATCCTAACCACGGTGAGCCCGTCAAGGATGGCCGCCTTTTTTGCGCCTACCACAACGTGCGCACTCACAACACCGACGACTGCCAGGAGCTCAGGGCGTTCCGCGACGAGCGCCTGGGCCGCCGCCCCGACCACAACGACCGTGGTTTTGGCCATGGAGGCGGCCCTGGTGGAGGCTGATAGGACAACCGCAACCCCCGCCAGGGCTGGCGCGACCAGCCTCGTGAGGGTGGCTGTCGTGATCAGTCTTGCGACAGCACTTGGCGTGATCGGCCTCGCTAGGCCCGTCCTCAGGCCAACGCTGGCCTCCTGCCGCTGCTACCATCGCCCAGGAGGAACGACAACAACCAGCAAGACGAGGGGGCTAGGGGCTACCAGGAGCCTCACGTAGTAGCCTGCATCCTCGAAGGAGCTCATGCTCTTGTGTCCAACCACCTCTTCAAGCAGTTCTCTCATGAGGTGAACGCTGCCCTCCCGAGGCCTGAGGTTATGCATCCTCTCAAGTGGTCCTAGAACGCCATCACCTTCGACTCCAAGGACCACCTCATGTGCTCAGCCACTGCCGGCGTGCTCCCCATGCTGTGTATGCCCACTATCAGCAACGTCTCTGTTACAAAGACCCTCATCGACAGCAGCGTCGGCCTCAACGTCCTCTCCGTCGAGACCTTTGAGACGCTCCATGTGCCTTATGACCAGCTCATGCCCACCAGGTCATTCTCGGGGATGACCAATGGCTCCACCAGTCCTCTGGGGCAAGTGCGCCTCCCCGTCACCTTCCGCACCCACGACAACTACCACACCAAGCTCATCGACCTCGACGTGGCCCACATTGGCCTCTCGTACAATGCCATCTTTGGGTATCTAGCCCTTACCAATTTCATGGCGGCAACCCATCACGGCTACAATGTTCTCAAGATGCCAGTGTGCAGCGGCATCATCACTGTTGCCTGTGACGAGAAAGATGCAGTCTGCTCCCTCGAGCACGCTTACCGGGCTGCAGCAGCCAGTCCTCCTGAGGCAAAGAAGGCACCGACCTGCGACACCTGGGCACCGCGCCTGCCGTCGAGGCCTGCCTTCCTCCCACATAGGAAGGCGCACCTGACACCTCCCTCGGGGTAGGCTTGGGGGCTTCCTTCTAGAGAGCCTTTGACCTGACCAGACTAACAAGGGAGGTGCTCGGGCACCAGTTGGAGGCGTGCTTTGACGCGCGCCCCCAGAAGCAAGAAACACGGCGCCAGGCGCCAGGAGCACAAGAATTCATCACCCAGGAGATCCACGAGCTTCAGGAAGAGCAGGCCATGCACGGCAAGCGTCGCACTGTGCGCCCCACCGGCTCAGCTGCCGCTCCCGATGCAAGCGGCAAGCTGCGCGTATGCGTCAACATCCCGGGCGTCAATAGGGCCGCTTCTCAGGACCTCTTTTGGCCGTCGTGCATTGGCCGGAGTGGGGGCGCCCCTTGCAACTACGTCTGCATGCCCTTCGGCCTACTGAACATGGGCACCACGTACCAGCGGTTCGTATAGCTCATGTTGGTGTCTCATGAGGCCCGGCGTGCGGCGCTGGCATCTCACAGAGCCCCAACCCCTCGCGAGCCTCCGGAGCCTCAAGAGCCGATCGTCCCCTGAGGGGCGAACCTTTGTGGCGCGCTTTGCCAGCTACCCCAACGCTTCCGCATCAGCATTGCCAGGTGACTTTTTGGTTTGTTCAATTGAGGGCACCCCGTGGGCTGCATCATCCTCAAGTTGTTTAGGGCCAGTCCCAGCAACTGCCTTACCTTTTGGTTTTGTACTAAACCTAGTTATGCTTTCATGAGTTTACTCTGCCTGTTAATTTCATGCTCGAAGAATTCAAGCAAGTTTTTCAAGCATCGGGCTAAGGGTTGGTTGGCTCGACAAAGGTCTCCAGATCGATTCCGTCGGCAATACACGTGGCAGCCTCGGTGAACGTCTCCATGAAGCCCTCGAACTTGAACTTCTTATTGTTGATCACTCGGAGACTCTTCAGTTTCTCCTCATCCACATCCTTACAATGGACGTGGACGAGTGACAAAGCCGTTGGCACCATTGCGGGTTGTCGACTTCTTCCATGCCCGTACTCGGGCAGGGATCTCATTCAGTTGCATCATGATGGCCCCTAGATCCGCCTGAACCTCCTCTCCCGGGCGCAGCTCCTTGTCGAGCCTTCTCATGGCACCGCGCAGCTAAGTGATATAGCCCAAGGTGTTGTCGAGGCGCTCATCCAGTCGAAGGACAGCAAGGGAAGCCTTGTCATTGATGATCTGCCTGGTGGGGTTCAGGTCCCGCTCGATCCTCTCCATCTTTAGCTCCTCGTTAAGGCGGTATTCTGTCATAAGGAAACAGCACAAAAAATCAATGATTGAGCAAAGCCAAGAGCAAATGGACTGCACTCGGCTGAAAGACTTACCAGCAAGCTTCTCATTCATCTTCGAGCAAAAATCATCGATATACTACTCGAGTGCATTCTTCTTCTTGAGGAGTTGTGCGACCTTCTCCTCCAAGGTTTTCTTCTGCTGCTCAAAGGCACCGGCCTGATCCTTGCATTTCTTCTCCCACTCGGAGGATTCGCCTTTCACGGCGGCAGCAGTGGCCTTGAGGGTCTTGATCTCCTCCTCTAGCTTGCCGACTGATGCCAGCTTCTCCTCAGCAAGCTTGTTCTTAGTTCTGGCCTCCTTCTGGGCTAGCGCCAACTCCTTATCCTTGTTTTCCAGGGCCTGCTTCATGGTGTCTAAAGAAATAGAAGCACTCAGCCTCTTTATGAGTTGGGCGTTCTTGCTACGAACATCTGTCGGAGCGGATTGACTCGGATCAAAGGAGAAAATGTTATGTGGTGACCAGCCGAAGGAAACAACTTACCTCTCAGGGTTTTCGTCTCCTTTTCCAGTCGAGCGCTCTTATGCTTCTCAGCATCCAGGTCCACTCGGAGCAATATCACCTCCTTCTCCATGGCGGCGTAATGTGATCCCAGCTCGCAGTCTCTCTGCACCATACAAGAATCAGTCAGTCGGAAGACATGGATAAAATCAACATCAATTACATTGAATTCGAGATCGTTCGGCTGACCACCAAGTCGGCTATGAAGAAGATCGAGGACAACAACACCCTGATCTCCAGTCATTCGGCTCACCTCCGAGTCAGCGATGAAGAAGATCGAGGACAACAGCACCCTGATCTCCAGTCATTTGGCTGACCTCTGAGTCAACGATGAAGAAGATCAAGGACAACAACACCCTGATCTACTATAATTCTGCTAACCCCAGAGTCAGCAATGAAGAAGATCCTATCCCTCGTCTCATCAGAATACCCACTCGGTCAGCCGAGTACGGTCGGGCACTCTGAGTGCCGCACGACAGGAACATTTTAAAGACTGCCACCGATTGCCCGCAAACGACAGCAGTCTTGGGAATTACACCCAGTGGGTGCACTCAGCGTGCCCCAACCGGAAAGTGACTCATGTTGATGAGCTAAAAATGGCAAATAGCCCCGGGGAAATATGCCAGAGACTCTAAGACTACCACCGATTGCTTCCAGTCGGCGGTAGCCTCGGGGACTACACCCACTAGGTGCACTCAACGTGCCCCCACTGGATTGAAAACACTCGGATACGCCCTAGCTAAACCCGAGTGGAGATGATAACAACGAAAACTATAAGTTCCAAGACTCCCACCGACTATTTCCAGTCAACGGGAGCCTCGGGGAATACACCCAAGGGTGTGCCTTGTGCAAACTCACTGATAGAAATCCTACCGTGGAAAAAGAAACTGAAATTTCAGAAACATCAACCGAAAATCTTACTCACAATGGTACTTACTCGGACATTGGTCTGCAGCGCCTTGCTGGCGTCGTAAGCGTCCTTCAGCTGGGTGCACATCAGCCCCACCTGGATCAGGGCCTCCTTGCTCGCCTCCACTTGATCTTCTGGGACATCGTACAAGGGGAAGGTGGTTGTGGGGGTTGACGAAGGTACGGGAGCAGGCCTTAGAGCCAGAATCACGATGGTCGTAGGCGCGAAGCTGCTTGGAGCCAGAGGACTCAGCCCCATAGATCTCATGATGGTTTTGGTCGGCAGAACATGCTCCACTCAGTGAGGGGAGGCATCCTGCATGACCACGTCAACGCCAGTCGCCCTTCCCTTGTCAGCCTCTGGGTTGGGCGGGTCAGTCTATCATCATCATCCACCTGAATAATTTCAGACCGCGCTACACAAACACATGAGTTGTAGGCTTCAATGAAAGTCACTCGGATGAAAACCTGGATGTCCCAATCAGTCAGCGCGAGAATACCTTTGGAAGTGGCAGCATCCGCTACGTCAGCCTTGCCCTGGTCCTGCTTGGGAGCATTCGGATCCAGCAATGTCATCGAGGTCTCGTTGCTACGAAGTTCAATAGCACTCGGTCGTCAGCCGAGTCAAGATAACAATAAACAAAGGCTTAGCAGGAGCACATGCATCGAGGCCATCGGCACTGTCACCTTAATCTGAGGCACAACGGCCTTTGAGGCTTGGAGGCGATTTGCTTGGGCTACTTAGGTTGCTTCTCGGCAGAGCTCTCTGCCTCGGCGCGCCCACGCTTCGAGCTGCGAGTCATCCGCCCCAAAGCAGTCAGCTGCTATGCTCCTCCTGCTTTGCCGCTCGGATCATGCAACGCTTTGGAGTGAGGCTCTTTGGGGACCTTGTACGCCGGCGAGGACTCGGCTTCCTCCCCCTCCTCGGAGCTCTCGTCGTTGTCGCTCTCATCATTGTCCTCCTCCTCCTTCGAATACTGGCGCACGGTGTCACTCGTCACATCCTCGGGCGAAAACTGGAATATCAAAGATCATATGTTGTAAACTCTAGAGGAACAAATATACCACAACACAAGAATCGGATGCACAGGAAATAACATATGGATGGTCCGACTGAGCAGAAGAAGCTTACCTCGACTAGCGACAAGTCCTTGGATTATGGAGGCACCATCCTGGCCCCTCGTGGGTTGTCTCAAGTGCAAGTGATTGCTATGATCTTGGCCCCCATGTCCTTCTCATCGAGCTCCTCTGGATGCACCCGAGTGGGGTCACTTGGCCCCTTGTACATCCACATGGGGTGGGCCCTGGCTTGCAGCTGTTGGATCCGCCGAGTGAGGAAGGTCTCTAGCAAATTCATTCCGTTCACACCAACATTCACGACCTTCGTATTCTCATCCTTCATCACTGAAATAGACTCGGGAGCCCTCACCCACTCTGTCGAGTACGGTGGAGGGCCCGACTGGCTGTTGGCCTCGGGGACGTCCCTGCAATAGAACCAAGTCCCTTGCCACCCCTTGACGGAGTTGGGGAAGCTTATCTTTGGGAAGGCGCTAGCCCCCTGAGCTAGATCCCTAGGCCTTCGCACAGCTGGGTGACATTGGTCTTGGCGCCAGTCGGTGAATCCTTCTTGAAGGTCATGGACCAATAAGTGAAGATATGCTTGAAGAGGCCCAAGCGAGGGTGGCAATTGAGGAAATTCTCACAAAGAGAGATGAAAGCCGAAAGTTAGATGACAGCACTTGGGGGAAGATGGTGGAGCTGCGCCCCGAAATAATCAAGAAATGCCCGAAAGAAGGGATGGGGAGGCATCGAGAAACCACTCTCGATGTGAGTGACCGGAAGGACACGCTCGTCCTCCTGCGGCGCCGGCTCGACCTCCCCCGCCTTCGGACGGTGCCACCCGTCCTGCGGAATGAGCCCCTCCATGGCGAGGTCTTCCAGCTGCTTGGCCGAGATGTGCGAGGGAATCCAATCCCCTGACGCGCCCCCAGCCTATGCGCCAGAGCCCGAAGAGGTGGCCTTCCCGGCCTTCTTCGCCTTCTCCGCCTTGGCCGCTGAGTCCTTCACCATGGCTTCGAGTGTACTGCGTGCTCGAGTGTAAAGGAGACGCAGAAGATTAGAGGGAGAGAGAAGGGGGTCTGGAGGTCTAACCCCAACTCCCAATTCTTTTCTATCTCCAGTAAAATCGCGTGTCGGATCTCTCGCCGCAGATCTCTGGATCGACGGTGCACGCAGCAAGGTTTCGCGCAGAGTAACTGTGACACGTGGCGAATTTCATGGGCGAAAATCAAGGCGTCGCGCCCCCACTTTACCCGCTAACTCACGTCGTTACCGTCTTCACGCGCGCACACGCAAATTCAAATCATGTGATTTCCAAAGCAAATCAATCCGATTAATTGCCCATAGTCCCTTTCCTAAGGGACGTCCATCAGTCTGACAGACCACCCTCCAAGGGGACCCATGCACTCGGCCAAGCTAAACACCCGAAGTCTTTTTCAGGATTGCTATGAGACAAGCTTGACACCCCTCCACGGGTTGAGTTGGCCCTTTCACTAGGCTCAAAGGCGCATGACTCGTAAAGTTGGACTGTAGATGGCATGTGCTAGTGTTCCCCTGAAATAAGGAGTGGCATCTCCCTAGAGAATCAAACCACGCGTCGTTGTCGCCACTCAGGTTATATTAGAATGACCTCACTCAGGCCTCGAGTCTATCTCCTCTGAGAGACAAATGAATGCCACCAGTTTTTTCTCGGCGATCGACGACACCCGGTCATCCGGGAAAATCTATAGTACAGAAGCCGTTGTGTTTTTGTCTAAGGAGCAACAAACCACGATTCGGAAACATATTCCGAGTGCCCGTGAAGCACTCGGACCTAACCGAAGGCTTGGTCCATACGCCCTACAAAATCTCAACCGATTCGGGGGCTAATGATGAGGTCACCTACTATAGGTAGGGTCAGGAACCTGTCATATGGGGTCCACCTAGGGCCCCACACCATCATTGGTAGGTCTCAAGACCATGCTCGCATTCGGATGCATGTACCAGGAGGTCCACTCGAACACATCGACGTCACTTGATGACCATTCCTCAGTCGGCATGACCACCATCACTCGGACTATGGAGGTGAAGAGTCGACGTGGGAGCTACAACGGTCGAGGAATTCTAAGTCAATCTTAAAGTAGAGTCATACCTACCGTTACATGTAACTGTTGTAGTTGTGGCGCTTTACTCCTGTAACTGCCATAGTTATGAGCATTAAGTGCCCCGGCGACGTGGAAGCAATAAAGGCTGCAGCGCACTCTATATAAGCTGCACTCCTCCTCCTGAGCTAGGGTTAAGCAATCACTATAATCATACCCCTCAAGAAAACCAAGTTGTAGGATCAAAAGTATGTCTAGAGGAGGTGATTAGACTACTTGACCAAATAAAACCTAACATTTTCCCTAATTTAGTTGTAGGCAGATTTTAGCAATTATGACAAGTCAAGCAACACCCTACACATGCAAGTCTAAGAGTATAACAGCGGAAAGTAAGACATTGCACATGTAACTAAAGGAAGGGTTTGGAGAAGGAAAATGCAATGGGGACAGAAAGATTTTTGGCATGGTTCTGATAGGTGGTTCTATCATACATCCACGTTGATGGAGACTTCAACCCACGAAGGATAATGGATGCGCAAGTCCCCGTAGGGCTCCACCCACGAAGGGTCCATGAAGAAGCAACCTTGTCTATCCCACCATGGGCATCGTCCATGAAAGACTTACCTCACTCGGGTAGATCTTCACGAGGTAGGCAATCTCCTTGCCCAACTTCTTAGTTCAACTCCACATCATGTCGAAGGCTCCCAAGCGACACCTAATCAATCTAGGAGACACCACTCTTCAAAAGGTAATAGACGGCGTGTTGATGATGAACTTCTTACTCTTGTGCTTCAAATGATAGTCTCCCCAACACTCAACTCTCTCAAGGATTTGGCTATGGTGAAAGAAGGATTTAAGTGGAAAGTAACTTGGGGAAGGATAGAAATCAAGGTTCAAATGGTAGAAATGAAATCTCTTGATCTCAACACATGAGTAGGTGATTCTCTCTCAAAAAATGAATGGTGGATGTGTAGGCACGTTCTGATGGATCTCTTACTAATTAAGAGGTGGGTGGAGGGGTATATGTAGCCTCCACACAAAATCCAACCGTTACACACTTTTGACCCGACTCGGTGGCACCGGTTAGAAATCTCGGTGGCATCGACCTGTGTAAAAATGTGAACGTTAGGAATCTCGGTGGGGCCAACTGGAACAACTCGGAGGGACCGATGTGCCATGGCTAGGGAAAACCTCGTCTCGGTGGCACCGATTGCATCAATTCGGTAGGACCGAAGTGAAGCAATAAGGCAACAGAGAGTTGGCAAGCCATCTTGGTGGTACCGATTGGAAAACTCGATGAGACAGAAAGAATTGCAACTAGTAACAGAGAGTTGGCAAGGCGATCTCGGTGAGACCGATATCGATATTGGTGGATCCAATTTGTTAAGGTTTGGCAGTGGCTGAGTCTAGATGAACTCGGTGACTCCGGGTAGGAAATTTCGGTGGGGCCGAGTTGGATTGTATGATTTGGACATATTTGGACGGAGAAAGTGGTTGAGGGTTTTGGAGCAATATCACTAAGCACTTGAGCAAAAAGATCATTAAGCAACACCTCATCCCCTTTTAATAGTATTGGTTTTTCTATAGACTCAATGTGATCTTGGATCACTTAGAGTCTTAAACTTTTGCCTATCCATGCCCTTAGCATTTTGAGGGTCCACAATCACTAGTCCTTGCCATGCCAATCATTGAACATCCTAAAATCTTTAACTTGAATGGACATTAGTTTAATGAGATATATGTTGTTGTGAATTACCAAAACCTCCCGGGGATTAGTTGCACTTTCACAAGTCTTAGGGCATGAGACGTGGAGCTATTACCTCCACCGAGAGGGGCCTGAACTTGTTAAACACCGAGTGTTACACCTGCATTGTAGTTAGGCTCTGCCCCTCTTTTGTACCCCTAGTACTCATTGTCAGGATCGTAGCCCCAACACTACCCAGATGTCCAGCCTGCCTGCACACAGATATTTTTGTAATGTTATATTTCCTCTCCTTCTCAAGAGCTACTATATTATAATGTTTCCACATAAATAATGAAACCCAATAACAAATTTCATGTCACTCACTGCAAAAAATGAGATTGTCGAACACGTGCAGGGACTACATTGAGCCAACATTCACATCAGGAGGCCATTTTAGGCTTCACGTGCAGAAGACTTCAAACATTGAAGGCATCATAGAGAAAATTGTTTTACTCCGAGTCTAAGGGCGTCTCGAGAGACCAAAGCGGGCCCTCAAACCGCCTGCAAGCTTCGAGCTGTCCGGACGCAGTTTCCCATCCAGCCGTGTCTACCATCGGTCCATGGACCAGTTCAGACATCTATTTCCTCACAAATCGTAAGCAACTAGGGGCTTTTGCGGGAGTCCGAACACCGGCCACACAGGACTTTGACACCCCTAGCCACCAAAAACCCTCACCCGAATCTCGTGTCTCCATCCTTCCATCTTTCTTTACATCCGCTTTCTCTCTCGCCGACATCACCGCTCTACCACTCTGGCTCCCCGCCAAGCCCTTCCCGGAACTTCGTGACCTCCACCGTTACACCCGGTCTCCCTGTCGCTTGTCCTCCGTCGCCAGTCCACACCTCTCGCATGTCTGTCGCGCAGTTACCATCTGCCCTAACGGTAGTCACCACGCCCGACAAGTGTTTGGTAAAAATGCTCATGCTAAATTTCTTATCTGTTCTTTGGAGCAATGGATTCGAACATGCAGCATATATACGAGCATTAAGTTGATTCGTCCAACGAGGACTACACAAATGAAACCGCGATGATGCATGCGGTCCTTGCAGACGCGAAGCGTGAAGAAGAGCATGTTCTCAATATCAAGAGATTGATTAAGGGTCATCGAATGCTCAATTAGGACAGGGCATGGGGCTATTCGACGCTGATGGACGACTACTTTGCCCTGGATTCCCTGCTCGCTGACAATTTTCGCTAGCTCTTTTGAATGTGAAAGATGTCTTCGGTCACCTCTAGCATGGCGTCTCGTCCTTTGATGACTAGTTCATCTTAAAGAAGGATGCCATGGAACTATTGGATTCTCTGATTACCAAAAGTGCACACCGCATTATGATAGGATCTCTGAATTTCAACGTGTTGCAATGGTCACCATTGTGTGCTAGGCTAACTGACAGGAAAGAACTTGTAATATAGTATCAATGGGCATGAATACAACATGGATTACTGGTTGACAATATCTATCATCCGTTAGCTATCTTTGTCCAAAAAAGGTCTCAACTTTGCAGTTGTTTGTTGACCTACTAAACATTGGAATGTGGAGACCTTATGGAATGTCATGACATATCATGTGATTATGCACAACATGGTCGTCGTTAATGAGGGTGAAGATGATGCCGCATCTTGTGAATTTGAGAAACATGGATGATCCTGTCAAACTTCCATATCAAAATCCAGCCACATTTAGTGAGGTTGTTCAAATACATCAAGTTCACCATCAAGCAACTCAAGAAAGATTTGAGCTTCTATGGATTAAATGGGACGACTAAACATATGTAGTTAAATTCAAGTTTGAACTACTTTAATTTGTAAACTTTGTTGGGTTATAATTTTTGAATTAGAACAACTGTCACGTTAAACATTTTAAATCATTTATGATTTGATATGTGGTTATTTTGAGTTTGCGCACTTGAAGAAGGCGAAAGTTTAGAGGACAATTATGAATAGCTGGCTCCCACATCACCACAAACTAGTCCTAGTCCATGGCGCAAGTTTAGGGGACAACTTTGGATAGCAGGCTCTCACATCACTGTTCACAGACAAGTCCTCACCAGTTCGTGACAGACTAGTCCTCACCAGTCTAGGGTGTCCCATTTGGGGGTCAGCATCGGAGGAGCCCTAATACTCCAGAGCAACTAATACTCTAGAGCAACTGGCACATACCTAATCTATCAACAATACAGCCCACATAATAAAAAAATCAAGAAGAGAGTCGCGCACCTCTTGAACGATATTCTGCTCATAAATATCACAATCACAAATACACTAACTCTACGCTATCAACAATGATGGGATCCAGGACTTCGCTGATCGGTACATAAGTAACAGGGCACCAGGAAGCCCAAGTAAATAAAAATGAAGCACCACGTGCCATAGACAACCAATGAGCTCTGAGATACTTTCAGTGCCTTGATCTGCTTCTGTACCTGCAGTACTACCGCTCTTCAGATGGTATGCATCTTTAAATCCTCTGGAACATACCTATCCACCATGAATTACCTTGGAGAGTGAGAGGGTGACCTTGAACGAGACAGTGAAAGTGAATGGTTTCTTCTTGGGCTCTGGCTCCTACTATGGCTTCTGCTATAATGCCGCTTTCTGCACAGGAACAGTAAACATCTGGCGCTATCAACAAAATCATAGTATCGTGGTAAGAATATATATTTGGCTGGAAATAGCCTTCAATGAACCATTTGCAATGCAAAGAAAATGCAGCAACTTCTATTAAAGTCATCGATTAATGCGATTGATTCAAAGTACCTTGGTGGAGAACGGCTAAGACTTCTACTCCTGCTACGGAGCCTGTATCGACCTACTTCTGCAAGTTTTTCCTGCCTTTGCCGTTCCTGTTCTCGTTTCTTTGCGGTCTCAGCAGCAGTATCTTTACGAACTGTAGCGCAAACAAAAACTTAGTATAAATTGCATATGAAGATAAATGATTAGGATTTCCCAGGATCACTAACGCAGATAAGAATGAAAAAGAGAAGTAACAAAGACATACTTTGTTTGTTAAGCTGTTTGCTCATTATCCTTTTAAGGCGTTCCTGTGGTGTTTCTTTCTTTTCAGCCTGGGGAGTTTTACCAAATCCTCCAGAAGCACCCTTTAGTTTCGCTAGTGCTGATAATGTGCTGTTGACCATAAATGCATCGCAGGTTAGTACATGCCTACAAAGAGCATCTACAACAAGACCTAGCAAAAGTGAGCCCCTAAACGTCCACGGATGCGTTCGGGGACAGTGTCCAGTCATCCCTCATTCTCACACATTGCAACCACACTCCCCATTTCTCACACATTGCAACCACACTCCCCATTTCCACAGTGACCATTTGATCTACGTACATAAACAAACTGCCAAACTAGCTACTCGTCATCGGATATGTCGGTCGATGACCTGCTTGCCTCAGCCGCTGGCCTCATTGTCATTGGCGGCGGGGCGAATCTCCAGCGCCTCCTCCGCGAAGAGCTCCTCACGCTTCACATTCGCCTCACGGATAAAGCAGTGTTCGCCGCCACCTCGAGCTCAGACTGGATGGACTCGAGGATGGCCTGCTACTCCGCCGCCTCCTCCGCTTGGACGAGCTTGAACTGCGCATGCACGTCCTCCATGACAAATCCGGCCTGCTCTAGCGCCTCCGGCTCACCCTCCTCTCCCGCCTCTTCCTCTATCTCCTTGTCCGGCGCCTCCTCCTACATCTCCTACTTCGGCGCCTCCTCCTACATCTCCTGCTCCGGTGCCAACACCGCCTGCTCCTCAAACTCCGGTGTGCTCAGAGGCACGCAGGCCGCAATGCGAGCAGCCTGGATCTCCGGGGTTAGCATTTTGATGAGGACATGACTACCTTGGATACGACCAAAAATATTGCATACATGTATATTTGTGAGATGATTTCTAATGCAAACTATGCAATAATTTATTTATGTCATTCAGGACAAAAATACTTCAGAGACTTTTGTGCCATGTCTAATTGCAGGTGTATGGGACATTTGTACAATCCACATATGAAGATAAGGGAAAAAGAGAAGTTTAGGTGCTGTTCAAAAAGTCCTCTCACGTCACTTTTGGGCCAAGAGAAGATAGAGTCCAAGTCTCTCACGTTCTGGATTCAGATTCGGACTGCACAGACATACCTGACTCAAAACGCCAACAACTTTTTTCATACGGACTCCGAATTGGGTGATTCTTTTTTTGTTTGAAAGTAGATTTCGTGCTCTTTCCAGCACAATTGGATTCACCTTCAAATTCGCCCGGAGCGTTGAGTTATGGACGAAACAATCTGACGTTGCAGCAGAATCCGAGTCAAACTACAAGCCCAAAGGTTCACCTCCACTTGGGCCCATGAGCCTTGTACGACCTAGGGTTAGTTTTAGGCTGCCTTGGACGTCCTCCCACCTCCTTGGCCGCCACCCCTTGCTCCTATATAAGTATATCCATCTAGTAGCTTTTTCCTTGGGTTTTGTTTAGATTAAAAGTTCGCCATAGCTGCAACTTCGCGTACTTCGTTTGTGTTCAACGACCAAACAAAGACTTCACATAACCCCACCTTCTTTCCTCTTATATTCGCAATATCCAGATTGCAATCTTAGTTTCTTGCTTGTTCTTCGTTTGCCTGCAGGAAACAGACCTTCGTGGTCAGGTTGATCGAGCTCCGGCATGGTTAATAACCTCTCGGAGTTGGTTTAGCGATTGCTAAGGCGCGACGTCCTCGCACGTTCGTGCTCGGATCATCAAAGTCAACTTCCTCCAAAACGATAGCCACCATCTCATCGAAAGACGGGACACCTTTGCCTCTATCACATTTTGTAGTATGTAATCTTGCATCGAACCATGGCGATTGGCGGACAACGAGGCCAGAGCGCAAAGGGAGAGGGAAGCGAGGTCGAGGTGGCGGCACGAACAGGAGGGAGGGGGGGGATGGGGACGGCTAGGCTTGAGCTCCGTCATCCAGCTTAATAGCCGGGCTTGGCCCCACGAACGGCGCGCCGAAGCAGCAGCATGAATGCGGACCGGTGACCTTTTGTTGACCGCATGGCTTTCCGCATGGGTCCCGCCCGTCCGTCACGTGGGGGACGCGTCCGGGCCTCCCCAAATCCGCCCCACATATGGGACGGGATTGGGGGGTGCCGAACGGCCACGACGTTTGGGCTGGGTATAGGGGATCCGGTTGGGTGGCAAATTCATGACCGGGCAGTGATCGGACCGTCCGGGCGGACATATGGGGCGAGTTTGAGGGGTCCGGTTGTAGATGCTCTAAGACCAAAAATAGACATAACATCCTGGCAACAGATAAATGCTCAAGTACATAGTATATCATGACTGCAAATAAGTTTAAACTCTTATAGACAAATATAGCATACCAATTGCAAACAGCTTGGTTGCACATACAGCTGCTGTGTTTGTAAGGATGTAATCATGTTGACAAACCTGGCAGGTGGTTTCAAAATTTTAGCACTTTTTTCCTGTTCCATGGATAAAGAAGATGCAGGATCACTGTGAAGTGCCTCCAGAATATGGACACCTGATGACCTGCAAAAATGAAGGAGTGTTATAGGCAAACAAAAAAAAAGTAGGAGCCGAGATACTTAGGTCAGAAGCTCCACAACTGATGGTAGGTTTATGCATGCTAGATCTTATATCTTCTGCGTAAACAACATAATACAGGCTTTCACATATCATGTCTATCTACAAATCAGTTACTCCATCCATGCAGGTTTATAAGACCTATTATTCTTGTCTCAAGTCCAAGTAGTTTAAGTTCGACCAAATTTGTCCAAAACAGGATCACATATCATGTCTATCTCTGCACCCTGGGTGATGAATAGTAACACTAATGGGTCACGCTATTCGTCACCCTGGGTGAGGAATAGTTATTCTTCACCCCTTCTCTATTTTGACATCAATGCACCGTATTTTTATGGTTCGTAAATTATGACTTATTTCATACATAAAAAGAGAACGTAAGAAAATATGTACTCGCCGTAAAAAATATTTTAAGTTACGTAAAATTACGAATGTAAAAACAGTGTAAAACATACATAAAATATGATTTTTCTGGTCCTATAACCTACATTTTTGTTTTTTTATACAAAATTTTACATATTGAATCAACATGCATGTAACTATTTATATTCTAAATGTAATTTATTTAGAAAGTGGTCACAAGATTACCTCAGGTGAAGAATAACTTATTCTGCACCCTGGATGATGAATAGTAACACTATATATATATATAGGGAAAATCCATCCTACCACCTAGGGGTAGTTACCCCACATGTCCCATATACTACCATATAGTATTATATATACTACTTTATCATTATAAATAATATATAACATATTTCAAAGTGAGTTACATGAAAAAATTGCAAGTTAGCCCATGATTTTTATTATATTTGCGAAATACGTATATATTTGTACTAAAAAAGAGCATACTCAAAATACGATGCATACTACCTAAAAAGTAGTATATATACTACCTAAACATCGTAATATACTACATACTACGCGTACATACTCTTCGATTTGATAGATACTACATACAACATACAATACTCAAGTGGTGGTAACTACCACTGGTGGTAGATAAAATTTGTCATATATATAGGGTAATGCTATTTTAAGCATGAGTGTAGAATAACTTATTCTACACCCCCTAGTAATGCTATATAGAAAATCTAGTAAAACAGTGTATAAAATGTAGTAATTCAGAAAATATTTTTTATTGCCTAAGTCTATTTATTACTACATTTTTACGAAAATTACTATATTTTACATAGTGTGTTACTATATTTTGTATGTACCATTACTGGGGTGTAGAATAAGCTATTCTACTCTCACGCTTAGTTTTATATATATAATGTTCAATAAAAATTTATGAAAACATAGCTAGATCTTGTGATATTGACTAGGGAGTTGTTTAGTTAGGCTTAATGTGGCTTTAGTTATAAGCCAAAAAACACCTATTTGAAAACCAAAGCCAAAGAGCATGCTTTCAAGCCAAAAAGCCACAAGTTAAGCCTAACCAAACACCACCTTGATAGCATGGATGCTGCTTTTTTTCAATAAACTCAGTCAAATTTAAAATGGTTTGACTTAAGACAAGATTGACAGGCCTTCCTAACCAAACAACCCTGTATAACTCGGATGGAGGGAGCATAGTTTTATGCCAAAAGTAGTACCCTCTTAACCTTGTCTTCACCTATCCTAATCCTGACATATTTGGCTTTCAAGATAATAATAAAACCATGACACTAAGCTGCACTGGATAAACAACAGTAATTGAATCATTTTGCAAATATTAAAGGTCAAGTTCCCCGACCGGTTAGGTATGTCAGTTCGTATTGGAGACAAAGGCGGAGAGATCCCTGTAACTTTCAGATCACTGGCGTCTTCTGAACCTCCAAATTCAGTGATGTATTCAACTCTTGGAGTCTTAGCCTTTCTTCGGTAATTACTTTCAGCATGTGTACCACGGGTATGACGTCTGGATGAAGGTGAATGAGATCTTGACCGCGACCTTGATCTGCCAAACAAAATATCATGCAGTCAAGCAAAGCAAAGGGCTTATGGTAGAAATGATCCAACCAACAAGGATAGTAGCATACCTTCTGCCTCTTGAATATGCTTCATATGATGGGCTTCTCCTTTGTTCCCTTAATTATAATATACATGATGTTAAAAGATTCAGACATGGTAGTCAGTAAAACTGTCACTGTTATTTCGATTTACCCATTCAAAAGCTGACAGACACTGTTACCTATAAGGGTCACGATAAGATACCCTTCCAACAGAACGTACTGCCTCCCTCTCTCGCTCCCTCTCAGATTGAGAAGCCTTCCTTCTATCTCTCCGACTCAATTTTTTCTGTATAATTTCTCATGTTATTTCCTACAAAATGCAAATAAAGACACTTATCTGAAGCTATTCAAGTACTGACAATGGATGGGTCGCCTTTAATAATTTCTTTCTGCCGCTTCTCCTCTTCTTTGACCTTTTTGTCCATGTAAACAAGCCAGTTATATCTTTTTATGCCAAATTCCTTTGCTAAGTTTTCCATTTGCTCATCACTGCTATCATCACTACTGAAGTCCTTGGCATCCTCTTCTCCTTCCTCTTCATCTTCATCATCACTGGGCAGATCATCAGAATGTTCATTTCCATCCCCTTTATATGAGTATCCAACCTGCGAATAAGCACCTTTGCTAACTGGAGCCTGTGATGATTGAGATCTGTTGGAAACAAGAAAATAAATGAAACATAAACTGGGTCCACTGAAAGGAACTGGCAGACCTAATAATAAAAGTAAAGTCTAACTAACATAGTCATATTTTCATCATAGCAACGATGTTAATTACAACAAATAATAATAAACAAGAGTAACTTCCGCAGAATAACATACAATAGAATATTGTCATAAAACTTAAACTGAAATTTTCATCTCACAATTATTTTCTAAAACCTGGCATACAAGATACAACCTGTAGCTTTGTGATAGTTTTTCCAAGAATTGTAGTTTTTTGAAATTTACTCTAGAAACAGACAAACGCGAGCTCCGAGGGTTATATTCAGTAACAACGTAATAGACCTCGATACAGAACTCTGGTTTACTTCAGTGCAATGGAAAAACATTATAACTGGTCTTCCATTGGTAAATCTTGTTCTGCTTTCAAGTGGCTGGTCCAACAAAGGGTTTAGTTTTTAGCTTGTCTTACAGGCTGGCTTAATAAACTTTTGACCTGTGGACAATTAAGCGAATTAATTTGATTAAACTTGCAATAAAGGCAACTGTGTTCCCCTGAGCTGGCTTATCCGCGTCATAGTTGCCGGGATCAGGGAACGAGGCAGCGACCCTCGAACCGGGCTCGTCATCCCGAATCGAGGGTCGGGGTCGACAAGGGGAACGACTAGAGTCGATGTCGGGGACGCGACCCCGGACGCTAGGATACGGACCACTTCAGCGACACCAAAAATCAAAACATCTCAATTCCAATTTACCATCGCAAACAGGAACAAGAGGTATTGATTCATCGAGACGCTGAGATTTACCAGGAGTCCATGGCGTCCACGCGTTGTGGTGCTTCCTCACGGCGCCGTTGTACAAGCTGCTGCGGCGCGCTCGGGTAGGGTGAGGGCCGGCGTCGTCGTAGAGCTAGAGCTGCTCACAGAGCGGACCAACCTCTGGGACGCGCCGGCCGATGTCATGCTGGGCTATGGCGCGCGGTTTATGAAGTTCATCCGCGGATGTCGCATGTGTTCCATACGCTCACGACGCTTGCACTTGTATTTGGATGTTCCACACTTTCCTCGATCATGGAAAAAACAGCCAACTACAGGTAACATAGATAACTGGCTTACCTACAATCAAGCCATGTAATTAGCGATTTGCTACCAGTATAATGGAATCAATCAATTTCATCCATTTTTCTGTCACGGTGATTTATAGATTCCTAACTAATGCACCTCCCCCGTTCCTCGACACGCCGCATCGTTCCCGGGTCATCGTTCCCAAATTGATCGGGTCACGTTCCACCTATCGATCGGTTCGCTCGAAAGATGTATACCCCCATCGTTCCCTGCTATTCCTACCTGGCGATTCTCGACCCTCGTTCCCGTCCCTCGACCCCATCGTCCCGAGAACTTGGCAACTATGATCCGCGTAAGTACCATGCTCATATTGGCATATCCACTCAAGATGAATAACTTCAAATTCATATATGGTTTTTCCTCTGACAACATTTGTAAGGACTAGACATTATATAATCCTTCAATATTGATGTGGTCTTTCCAAGAACTAAACTCTACATTATGTCAATATATGACCAGTCAATATGACCAAATGGGTTAACTTATTTCAATTTTAGAAAGTGCTCCTATGCTCGATAGACATAAATGCACATATTAACAGAATCAGGAGTGGGGACAATCTTTGTCATATGCATCACCCATTAGTAACCAGTAAAGTAAACATAAGTAACATATGATTTATTTATGCATGTTCCATTTGGTCAAGCACAGAAGCACTCCACTTCAACTCTTATGAGTGGCACTTAAGATATCCATTTAAGCAGATAAGGCTAACATATTGTTATGGCCGGGGTAACTTATACCCGTAGGAGGCCCACTGGGCAGGTTTAGTCAGAGGCTTAGCCCACAAGTTATCTTATTTTTATTAGTATCGTGGTTATATAAACAAGCTGTAAGACTCTTTTGGAGATTAAGCAATAAGACAATTCTATTGCCCGACTCCCAGAGGAGCCGGAAACCCTAAACCCTAGCCGCCTCTTGTCACCGCCGCCGCCTCCTCCCACGCGCACGACGGCGCCCAGCCGCCGCCGGCCGCGTGCTCGCCCGCGTCCAACTCCCTCCTTCCCCTACAACCTCCCGCCTAGACCCGGTAGAACCCTAGCTCCTACAACCTTGGTATCAGTTAGCTCAGTTTCGATCATGTCTTCGCCGCCGCCAACCCCGTCGCTTCCGCTGCCGACTGCCACCACCGCGCCGCTGGCCCTCTCCACCGCGCCGCTACCCTCCCCATCCGCGCCGCTGCTCTCCACCTCCGGCGCCCTCCACCGCGCCGCCAGCAGCCGCCTACACCCCGGAGGTCACCGGGGTCCTCAACGACCTCGTCACAGCCGTCCAGGGGATCCGGCTGTACCTGGCCAGCCCCTACGGGCCGCCGCCGACCGCCGCCACCGGGCCGCCCGCC